>NW_019213639.1:59866-193451 GCF_002532875.2 Varroa jacobsoni
GACGAGGCTTAATGGCTTACTGTTATTCTATTTGTCCTATTTTAAGTTGATCGACAACGCAGCGTCTGCTATAGAATAAATCATGTCAGTCTCTTCGACGAGCCAACTTGGTACAACCTCTCGAATGATTAACACCCATCGGAACACAGACAGGTCAATTAAACCCGTCAAGTTTAACATCTTCACATTATAGATATGATAAGATATATGAAACATGCTAATACTTAGTTATTTAAACAGGATTAAACACTCAGGATGGTCCTAGAAAAATCCGATGAGAAACTAAACAGGGGTGCGTCAGTCCCATAATCGAAATTGTACCATGGAAAACAAGATGGTATAACCGCTGTATACCAACAAGAACCTTGTCATATAGTGCTATTATCGAACTCTTCTACAGATAGATGTATCCGGCTTTTTATTTAGGCCATTCACGGCCTCCCTCGTATCATACGCTGTCCTAATATTTACTGCAGTCCAATCTCTGCGTTCCGCTCGAAAACAGTCGATAACGTATGAAAATATATTCTACTTCAATATTTTAAACAAATTAAAAAAAGGGTTAGCGCAGTGGCCAGAGGTAATTGTACGAAGCGCGTAGTTCTGTATCCTGTTGCGCATGAGACCACGGTTAGTGGTCTTTTTATTTGTTTTCTTCAGTGGCATTTATGGCGTAGAGTAGAAAATTTAGAAGTAACTATTAATACAAAACTCGACGTTTTGGAGCCGATAAATACAGGGGAGCAGACAGAAAGAAGTTCAGCTAGGAGAGAAACATGCTCACGGTTAGCAATTGTCTTTCAGGAAAGGTACGTATATATTCGAATGAGCTGCAACCAACGGTACAACTGTCACCGAGCGAGCACCAGAATCTCTGGCAAACGAAATCAAAATAGCTGATGACCCTTGAAGATTTCTTTTCTTTTTCAGTATTATCTAATATAGAAGGCAAAGTTAAGACAGCACCTGCTCCTCAAGGTAGCTTGCGTCAAAGGATGTTTGATGTATGTTCGGCCAACAGAAGTACAATTTGAGCACCGTTGACACTTTACATGTATAAACCGGTTATGTGCAAAGGCTTTAGGGAACGTGAGGAGGTTCCATTGTTTGGATACAGCGTTCCTACAAGTGGGGTATTGGGCAGTGGCATCATGGTCTCACTGCGCAAGTCTAATAGGAGCAAAGCTTGTACGTGGAGGCCACTTATACCCAGAGAAAATTTTTGTTCTGGACAGTAATGGAATCGAAGCTTAACTTCGAAGAATTACGATAATACTAGACAACGAACAATACTCGCATTTACATAAAATGTACTGGGGTTGCATTTTCTTTAATAGTTTCAAGTTTTGCTCGTTCTAAGAACCCCGAGTACAGTCTGTACATTGAGCTGTTTGATTGATTTCAATGCTATCGCTGATTAAACACATTTCGTTATTACCAGCACATGTATCGCTTTGTGGCTATTTATGAGACAAACATCTTTAACTATGTAAGCACGTCAAATAGATTTCTAATTGTTTAGCTTCATTATGAACTCTTGACCAATTTGGAGAAAAGTATATAATGTATGGGTTAGCTCTTGCTAAAGAGAGTGACATTATTATATACAAACAATGAAACTGATATACTTACCACATAAAGCAACGTGAAACAGGCACCAATGTAGGACTTAACAACAAGCTTGCCAGATCGGCGTAACATAAGTACGCCGCTCTCGATTTGTATGTTTAGGCAGCGCAAATTTAGTGCCATCAAGTGCTGACCTTATTATCCAGGTCGTCACCCCACCTACAACAGACTCACCTGATTTCGTCACCCGCCTCAACCAGTTGCCATCCTGGTATCCCTCCAAAAAGACAAAGCAAACCAAGCTGTGCTAGCACGAGAAGGAAGAGTATATTGTTAATCTCGGAAAACGGCAGGCCCTAACAACGTTTGCAACATCCCCAAGACTACCTCTTCGCTGTGGCATTGCTCCACGTACTTACTAAAGTACAGACTTTTGTGTCAGGTTGAACAATAGGTATAGATGCTCCTGCTGAGATGTCAAGTGAAAACTACCTATATAAGAGTATAACTTAGCTTCGATTTACGCCTTCTTTAAACAGAAGCCTGGATAGATACCTTTGGATAGATTTTTATCTGGGATGATCATATCTACCGCATCACATTATAGCATTAATGTTCATGGGACCTAAACGACCTAGACGTAACATCCTCTCATGTCGTTAAGGGGTATGCCTGTGTTTCTTGAATCATTTGCGGGGGGGCTTAAATTTTATTGTCGTTTGCTACTTTAAGAAGGGTGCCCTAAAATTGGCTTTAGGTCGCTAGAAATCAGAAAATTCAGCAGTCATAAAGAGCAGTTTTAGATCATCGCTCGGATCTCTGTGTCGGCTGAATAAGCTAAGTTATCAGTTTATGACGTCTTCTCCGAACTATAATTGGACCATAACCAAAAAAGTGTTCGAGATGTATGAGAGATCGCAGCTCATTGGGAAATAGCTAAAGTACCTTGTGCAAACCAAAAGCATTGCAGCGAATGGAAGCCGTTAGACTCAAATGAAATACGGTACGTGAAATTATTTCGGATGTAACGAGGCTCAGAAACTCAATTTTTAACCTTCGGTACCGCTAACATACATAAAGAAATGTACCAATATCAGAAACCGCATGCGTCGTAAATTCAATTAGATCTGTCCGTTTGGAAAGAACTTTAGCGTATTAGGACCCTGACCGAGTTTTGCACCGGTAATCACATATCTCCCCATGAATTCAACTTTGTTTAATTATTCTTCCTTGTAAAAACTTTCAAAGATTTCCCTATTTACTAGATGATTACGCCATGAGACCTTCAAAACTATATCTCTATGATTGAGGAGGTCGATAAGAAACGTCGACTTATAGACGTAATATAAACTAATGTGTGTGTTTTTTTTTTTTATAAGTTAGTAACATTTTAGGTAACTGGCTCCATTCGAAGGAGCTAGGGCTAGCGATTAGGTCTGTCGGAGAGGGACTCCATTGACGGCAAAGTAAGGCCAAATGACTGAGAGATTCTTGTGTAGCACAGGCAAATGTTTACGCTAATGTCGAAATAATATTATGATTTCAGTTAAGAATCATTAGGTAAATGAGGGATCTCGCAATATTGATCTCCCTCTTACTATAGCAAGATGCTCGTTTCACAAGGCTTCTACATCACTGGCGAAATTAAGGTACTTATGCCTAGTTCGGGATTTTAGTGTACGATTCAGATTTGTCACTATTATTAGCTTCTAAGAAATGTTACTAATTAATATATATTCAAATACAAAAATGGCTGTAAAAAGTATGTTAGAGAGTAAGTATGCTTTCAGACACAAAATAAGCAGATCGACATTCTCTGGACTTATAAGGAACACATTCATTATACTAAAAACTACCTTTCCGGACTACGCACAAAATTTCCCGTTCATATTCAGTTAGGGTCCTTTGTATCCTTGAAGTATTTGGGCGCGGCTACCCCTCTGTGGTGTGCATGTAAATACCAGGCATCCTTACTTACTTGTAAGTTTACGTTGCAGGTTTTGCTAACTTATTTTATCCTACCGTTACTGATCTCGAACGTCCATTAGTGAAAGCCTAAACTTAGCGAATATCTGCTATCCGAAATATATACATTTCTAAAAGGACGATATTTTATCTTATTAATTGATCTCGTCCAGTTTTGTACGTTTTTGTAGAAAGGCTCATTCCTGCATAAAATATATTGCAACAGGTGCACAGTAGTCAGCACAAATCAGAACAAGTCTTACTATTTCAACTGCTGGCCTTCGGCGGGACCTGATATTCCTTTTAAACGTCAAATTTAGAAAATACGAGTATTACATTATCGATGGGACGTAATTGGTACAACAGCCCAGCTAAACAGTGCTTTATCAAAGCCTCGTATGATTTGTGTGGAAAAATGGCCCAGAATAATCACGCTGCTCATTACATACGACAGTTACATACAAAATTGCTTTAATAAGCTAGTCATTTTCATAATCAGCACAAAACATTATTATCACTAGAGCTCTGAAAACAGGATATCACCGGGCAAATATTTTCCATATAATAGAACGATGAAGTGAAGCAAATGGAAAAAGAGAAAAAAACAAACTAATTATCAAATTGAGACGATTCGACACGTAATTTAATTGTCTAAATTATCTAGAGTTTTTCGTTTAATAATCATTTTTTTCACATTATTTAATGAAAGGGCTGCGTGTCTAGTTGCCATATGCGTCGATTGTCCAGAGGTAGGTAGTCCTATTGTCGTTGTTAAACTTGCGTTGCTTAGATATCTCATACTGTACACAAGAGGCGAACGCACATATGATAAAAGGATCGAAACCATCTACACTTAGCCGCAGTCTGCTTAGCAGACATCAGCCGAAGTAAATGTATCTGGCGGCGTATAAGTTGAAACTACAAGATAGTCCTTCCTGTCTTTTAGACCGCGTTTGGTGCCAGCCCCAGCGCTATGTCTGGCATTATAGCGATCTCATTAATTCAGCTAGCGGACCCTCTTTCTTTTCTGCGTTCCCTCCAGTCAGTGCTGACTTCGTCCGTATCTGCTTTTGAAGCTACATAGTGGAATGCGAGATTTGCCCTGAGGGGGCCAGTTCGGCGAATTGCAAGAAAGCATCTCGCATTTCTGCACCAGCAGCTCTCGTCTCCGTTGAAATGAAAGGCCTTCACAGTGCTGGGGGCAGGACCTGGAGAAGACGAAGACAGAGAGAGAGCGAGGAGAGCGATGAAGCTGAAGTCGACTGAAGGTGGTGGTGGTGGTAGATTGGATTTGGATGTGGACTGCACGGCCAAAAAGTCATTGGACCAATTGCCTCCGGCGACCGGTTCTTGTAAGCGTCCAACCAAGTAGGAGCCTGACGAGTGTAAGTCTGTTTTTTTAAGTACACCCTTGGGGGTGTGGGGAGTGCGAACGACGGCGAACGTAACAGAAGACACCACATAATACGCCACCATTTATAGCGGCAGCAGCTGTGGTAAGAGCCCCATACTGTTGCTACAACGACGAAGTCTGTATTCTTATGCTCCCGGCAGAAACGTGACAGATTGCTGCCTGATGGGCTGCTGATAAATAATCCCAAGGACTTACCGCATATATACTCATCGTGTGAAAATGTTAACTCAATTGAAAAGAACAGCTGGCGTTTGTTCTACCGGCCATATTGGTGTTGTATTCTTAATCTTTTTCATATTTACATTTGCACATATCTGTCTTCGTGTATGCTATTACTTTAACTGTCCCTACGCAGACGAACTAAGGTAGCGAATGGAAAAAGCAAGCGAGTAATGCACTCAGATACGGTGATGGATGGCCGCAAGACAAGCGCAGATGAATAGGAATACCTGTAATTGAAACTTGGCACATGCACTGCTGCGGAGAGCTATTGAGCATTACGCTATAGTGTACCGCAGAGGATTCCTATTTTGCAAGCCTTAACTTTTAAATACGAGCTACGCGACTTGGGCTAACTATTAAAGCCGAAAAGCGTTTATGACCAATAGCGGTTATGATGTCCGCACCAATAGGAACAGGAAGAAGAACTTGCGTTTGAGAATAGGCCTATCTAAGAACCTGTACTCACAAGATAACTAGTTCCATAGCGTTGGAAGTTCTATACTAATACATATGCATGTATGGGTTGTAGGCTAAATTTGAGAAGTTACACGAGTTAAACCATTACCAAAGCACGAAAAGCTTCGTTCTGAATCTACAACTTGTACGGCGGCCACATGAGAAAGTCCTGTCTGACATCGGCTCAATTTAAATTAGCGAATTTAGTAATTCCTTCCATGTGCATGGCCTGTTTTGGTAAATCCTATCGGAATCGTTCGACTTCAGTTAGTTATACTTGGACGATATTAGTTGTTGTTAAAGCGTTTATTATAACAATAGAATATACATGGGAGTTAGGATTGATTGCATCCTTGAATTGTTATATTGCTACAATATGGCCAGGATGGACGATACAAAGGACACAGGTGCTTAAGTGTTTGCAACTAAATTACACAGAGGATTCAAACAATGCCCCCATTATTACACAGTACTCGAGGAGGGTACTAAATGGTACATTTTAATAGCTACTCGTAATTTTACCTGGCAATTTTGGTCGTGTCACCAACTGGTCTTACTAACCCTAATAACTATATCGTACCAAGCGAAGATATTGTTTTTGTACAACTAGTAACAGCGTTTTGTGGTAACTATCATAGCTGATGACTACGTTACGTCAAAAACGATCGCATGTAAATGGATCACCGATTAGAACGACACGGAGCGCGGAATAACGTATTTTTCGAAAGCAGACCGTACATAATTGACTATAGGATGTGCGTTCATGTATTTCGTGTATGAGAGCTAAAATTTTTATGTGTTGTTTAACAAAATCCGACATCTACCATATGTTTTACGAACGAGACACCGGCTATTGCACCTTGAAATTCATTTAGGTTTATTTTAATTTAATAAATTTAAGGCTAGTCGGAAAGCATAAACTTCGCGATCAGTGTGCTTTCGGGTAGCCTTTTTTTTGCTCTGATGAGGCAGTTATTTAGTCAGGCGATACTCAGACGAGTTTTGATTGCAAAGTCAATTTGGCAACGGCTTTTTTTATTTTCCGTTTATGCGACGATGGTAGCGACTAGCGGTGGCAGATAAGCTAAAGGGTAGCCTGGCTACCCTTCAGCTCATCTTTAACGGGGTTAAATCTTTTACAGGCACGGTAATATATGACAGATTTCTGCATTAACGGTGATTACAGCTTTACTCAAAGATGTAAGATGTTCTTATTCGATGATGATAATCGTCTCAGCCGTGGCAAAAGCTGACATCTTTGTCGAGAAGATTGCCATAGGAAATATTGTCCAAAATAAGTTCGATTTGTCCGTTCGAATTAGTTGGTAGTTGACTGTTCCCAAATTTTTAATGATTTTTATCATTTTTAGCTAACCGCGTGTCTTAAGCTAGTTTAGAATATTTTAAATATAAACAATGTTCAGTGTTTAGGTATGTAGACTCAAGCACTTTGTTCCAGTCGATTTCTGGTCGCGCAGGTAAGTGCGGCCAGAATTTATTACCCGAGACGATTGTCTTACCTTTAGACGGTAAGCTTAGACAAAAAAAATATACATTTTTCGAAAACGAATTACGACAACGTAGCTGTTTCTTCATTTTTTGAAAAAAGCGTAAATTTGATCTAGTTTGGCAGAGCTCTGGGATTTACGCTCGAAGCTGCTTCGTTCGTTAGTAGACCTCTGAGGCCGAATAACTTGCGCGTTATACCATAGTTGGACAGCAAAATTGAAACTTTATTAACAAAAGTTATACGGGGCGCATCAGGAGATCGCCCATTAGGCATGTGGTGAGGAGTCTATACACGTTCTGTGCCGGTACGACCAAGTCCATCAAGAAAAAACGGTTTTCCATTAACGGCTATTTAGATTTATCATGTTCACCATCAATTGACCTAAAAAGTTCTCCTTAAGTGCCATTCATTTCCTTTAACATTAAGATTTCTCGTGCCTTGCCGACAGATTGGTATCAAAGATTTCCTATGCAACCAATATATATTCAAAGGAGCTATGATATACTTAAGAGGAAAAGCATCGCCCTCCTATTGCCACAATACCCCGTTCTGGGCACTGAGTTCCTTTGGTACTCCAGTTGTCCTGCTTCTCGGATGAACTCTTTAGCGAGTCCTTACTTGAACAGCTCCCGTAAACGCTTTGGGTGCTTCAGCGCATCCGAGATTAGAATAACTGTAAGCAGTTTTCATCGTTCCGAGCATTAGGGTTGCGGCACGTTTTCGTAGAGCTTCATTCCATTGGCGATGATCATGACATAGTTCTCTAATCGAGCCGTTGTTATGAATTTTCTTATTTTTGGTCATCGATCGCCTTAAATAGAGTCCTAAGATCAGTGTCGTTCTTAACGTAACGTCGAAGTTGAGCGGAGGATCGAAAAAGTAAATTGGTGACGAATTGTACGTTGCGAACCAAGCTGATGATTTTCAAATTTTATTCACCCTGGTCCTATTCATTTCAACCCATTCAATATATTCAGGAGCTTACAGTTGGGTTTAGTCACTCAAATGCACGTTTTATAATTTATCTGTTATTATCCGTTCACTTATAGAAATTCACATTTATGCAAGCACGTGACAAGTACATAAATCCCAAGCCACTTGCATGGAGTTTGGAGAATTGCGTGAATATAAATTTACATTCTTCAATAGCTACATGTTCGGGTCTGTTATAGTCGTCCCGTAATTTTTTGTGATATATTCGAAGCGACATTTTGTTTCTAGGATCTTGCAGTTATTTACAGTGTCATGCAACAGCAAAAGCGGACTGTTTGGTTATGTAACGGATCCGATGCCCTTCCTGCTGAACTCTAGCAAAGACTAGCGACATACGGTCTGTGTAAAAATGCTCAGATGACCAAGGTATCAATAACATTTAGCTCCTTCTCTATTGAAATGTCGATGATTTAGGCGAAAGAGAGACAATGCGGATTGGTTCTAGAGGACAGTATGCATTGAAAATATAGTCAATAATATAAACAAAATATCATAGTTCTCTCGAAAATTCTACTATATGCCTATCGTGTAGGACTCGAAAAGGAAACTTCTTTTTATATGCTTTCAGAATTAAGTAAACTAAAGCTGATGAGTAATTTTTGAGAATTTTTCGAGTCTACTCACGGGGCGACAAAGGGGCAAAATCCTATCAGTGAATGCTAGATGAAGCGAGGCAGCCACTTAAATAAGCAGGTTGGGACTGTGATCTCACGCTGGGCGATGAGATCCGAAGCTGATTCTTGAAAAAATTAATAGTACCTCCACGTTAAATCGCCGAAAAAACACAAGGTTGTTTACGAAAAATATTTGTTTAGGTGGTCAGCAGGTGCCCACACGTATCTTTAAAGACTCTTATTTTCCATAAAGTGTTGAACATGAACGTATATACAGGCAGGTTCAGAGAATGTCTCTTATTAACCGACATATCAGCCGCACTTCATATCTAGTTCAAAGAGACTGTTCATCAGAGCCACACCAATTGATCCCTAATTTATAATTTCAGTCGTATTGTACATCATCTAGCCACCTGCCACAATTCGACGACTCGTCAACTTTCGATCTTCATCCCGTTCTAGCATTCTTACTTATGAAGCTTATTATATATTCTCGAAAGGTGTGATGGCTTTACAACGAAAGAGAAAAATGTAGACAAGACAACTCATGGAACGTTGTCATTGAATGTTTATGCGACATATTCAATAGGCGAACCAACGCTTACAAGTACAGATAATTACTCGCCCAGATGTATTTGTTCCTGAGTTGGTAGTTGGTTTCGAAGAAAAAACAATGTTTCTATAGTAACACTCTTATTATTGCCTACATTTTTTTTTTATTTACCCTAAGCAGTATCGCCGAAGAAATTTACCAAATTAACTTCACTTCACATTGACCAGTATATTAATTTGCCGAAGCTTTGTTGATGCGCAGCTGTGACCCCGAACGCCTCGAATATAGGAAGGATTTAAAAAAGCAGTGCTAAAAGATTTCAGGCGGTGGAAAGGGTACTCGCAGGTTCTTCACACAGATGATCGTACTGCTGTTACGGCAATCAATACGCCTTTTTTTTTTCTACTTTCATATAAGATACACCTGCATATATCGTATAAACGTATCCCGTGTGCACACGGACCCTTGAATTGTTTATGTATTGAAATGTGTGTTCATAATGCGTACTCATGTGTAAGTAACAATATGAGCCTCTATAGGTCTTTTCGCTTGTCGAGAACGCGCGCGTTTTATCGGTTTATTCCAGTCAGCGGCTAAACTTTTAGCTACACAAATGAAAAGCTACTGAAAAAAGCCAATCGAAACTATTTGTGCATGTTTGTCTCTATAAAATCTGTGTGTGTTTATGTGTGCGTACATGCCACTGAGAGGAAAACACAGTGAGAGACAGTAATGAACTACGTGGGCTATCTAATGGATAAGTAGCGATTCTTTGGTTAAATGGCTCTGCTTGTTTTCATTTTTAAATCTGCACCGCCATCTAGGAAGAAGACGAGTTTCGAGCAGACGACAATGATAACTACAATAACGCCCGCCTCCACGACAACGACGATTACGATGTGAGCGACAAGTAACTGGAAAAAGACGGAGCAGAATATCGCAGTAATCCTTAGAGAGTCCGCGTTTCCTCTTCATCCTGTCTGGCTTCTGCGTCTTCTTGTCGTCGTCTATATCAAAGCGCACCGTTTTCACTGCCCACTCACGGCCACCGCCGATCCACCATCATTCCGCTATTGCTGTCGCTTCAGTATCGTTTTTCCGTATGTGTGCTTACAGCATTTACAACAATAGCGTTAAGATACAACAGGAACCCGCTGGGAAAATCAATATCATTCCACAGGGTCAAACGCTCGTTTTTTCCAATTTACTTTGCAGTTCCTTATACTGCGTCGGCTTTCTCTAGGACCTCGCTGTCGGGACCAAGTCCCGTCCCTGTCGTTGTCTACACGTGAGATAGGGGCGCCATCGAAACGGCCGTTGGCTTTCGCGAGGTCGAAATCGCGACGTCTTTAACGAGGTTTTGGGAAGCTCACGTCCCAGCGCTTGGATGGCTTCTGAGTTGCGTATTTGAGTGCGCGACAGGTCCAACCAGCGAAACGTACCCAAGCCAATAGAAATACACATACACCCGACAGATCGGTGCAAAAATTGCTTACTTCGTTACCTCAACTGCTTTCCATCGGCTATCTGACTGTACGCCCGGCAACCCTGTCCAGAATCGCTGGCGCTTTTTCGCCTGCCATAGTCGCAGCTGGGAGGCGCTTTTAATAGGAGGTTGCGATTATTCAAAAGAGGCACGTTTTTCAAACGTTTGCAGTATAACTATAGTTCTAACCAGAAAATGGTACATTATCCTTGAGTTCAATATTAATTGGCAAAACGGACCCGTATCGTGGTCCTAGTCATGACCGGTTTGAAAACATGTATCATGCAATCGAAAAAAGTAAACGTTGAGTCTAATTCGATTCCGGAAACCATTCTGCTTTTACTCATTTGATCATCAAATGAAATATCGTTGGACAGTGGTCTTGAATGTAATTCCAGACCTGCATTAGCAAATATTATTAGTCCGTACCTGTTTGCTTATTGAACAGTTCGGTGAAGTGTCTATGGGATAAGTAGAATTAATTTTGCCTACATTATGGTTTAGGATTTGCGTGCAGCTGCTGGTGGGTTCAGTCAACGGCTACAGCAAGTTGGCTGTTCGTCTCTGAAAACGTGGCCAAGGCTGGCGGGCTACGCTTCCCACCTTTTTCGCTTTCGCTACTTTCTACAGTTTTGTTCTAGATGTTCTTTCTACATGTTTGCTATCTTATGTAAATTCGCTGCCGATCGCGGCATCGTTTCACGTCGTTCTGTGTCGGCCAAATTATGCCAATTGGAGGTGGAAGGTGTAACCGTCGAGTACTATACTACGGTTAATATATCGCTTTTTTACGTTTCGCATATGTCTGACACGGTATTTCTATGTAATAACGACTTATGTGCTTTACTTGGTAATTTTGAAATGGTACCATTTAGAAAGGCCAACAGTGTTCTCGGCAGTTAGGATTGTGCAGAAGGACATCACATGGGTCGCCCTTATAACATTCTCAATGGTAATGTAATCGACGCTTTGACGCTAGCGCTCACTGTGTTCGCTATCGTGCAGAAAAACGATTTACAAGAACAGATTAACGGCCTACAATAGGACATACACAAAACGTGTAGGTCCATGCTCAAATTGCATAACTATCGACGAAACAACAGTGCGCGTCACCATAACTGTTGCACTACTGACCAAAGTTTCACGATTTGGAAAATAAGATGAATTCGCTAATACACTGGTTATGAATAAGAAAATGTTCGAACTTAACAAAACTTGCCAATCGTTTGACGTTGAATCGTTTCAGAGTAACTTAGGCGAAAGCTTAGTTATCCACTGCAATCTATGGTCCACGTGATTATCGATGAGGCAAACAATAGCATAGAATAATAGTAGGACGACACTGAAAGTGTCACCGTTTAGCATGCAGTCGTTTGACGTTGAAACGCTCCGACGCGGAATAGGTACAACAGCAAAAAGAGTGCCAATAAAGGATATGAGCTACGTTTACTTTAAAAAGTTTATTACGTTCTTTTTCAAAAACGACCCCGCTTTAACACTGCGCCACGGGTACGCGTTGAAAGATGATTTGTCGGTCAGCTAGGCAATACAAACGAAATCTATCCGCGGTGCTACTCTGGAGCTGGAAAAGCCAGAACAAGATGAATTCCAAGCAGTTGCTGGACACGTCAAAACCTGCAAGAAATTCATGTGGAGCAAATGGAAGAGTGAGCCTTTCCGGTCCAGGAGTTGCGTGATGCAAGGGTTATCGCAAATAAGAAAATTCGGTTTCAGTTTAGCCTTATGTAAATCTACAACAAGGAAATCCTGTCACGAAGCACTAAGGTATAGGTTAAATTTGCAGTTTTGTGAGTTTATGGATGTACTTCATATTAGACATAGTTTATCTACATCCGGACATCGAGATCTATAGTAAGGGGACGCACCGTGACGTAATAAGCATACTAAACGTTTGTAAAAGTACGACAGAGATTGTCGATTAAGAATAGTGCATATTGAGGTTCGAACAATCTTAAAGTGACCGGCAAACAATACGTTAAGTATGTAAATGCTCCAAATGGAACAACGTTGACTGTTTTGCTTGATTCAAACTTATTTATATTTTGATCGATTGTCACAGGCGTTCCATATGCACAAAGTACTATGCCCCAAATGTAGCCAAATGCACATCGTAATAGGACGGCACAGTTGAACCAATGTTAACAATGACTACTTACAGTTACTAACATTTTTTCGCGATAGTTTGCTTCTAAGGGCGTATGAAGTGTAGGTGTACAGTATAATTTTGGATCATCACCGTGCTTAGGGCTTGTGAGAAAATAGCTAAACCGAATTTTATATTGCATTTCAGACGAAGGTCCAATCTATGTCGATATCTCTGATGTATTATAAGATATAATATTATAATATTAACACAATATTATAAGATGGAGCCCTTTATTGCTCGGAACTTCTGCTTTATGTCGTAAGCGAACTGATCTGAAATTTCTCAGTTCCACAGCTCCGCGGTAGATGTAGTTCTGCTACGATGTCTGCTCATCTATCAAACCTTATTGTATAATTCCAAATGAGATAACAAGCTATCTTCTTTAGTGCTAGATCCTTCGCTGATAGTTTCACATCCGTTGGGACGACGACGAATGTAAGTAATATTTAGGATAGGTTTACAAATTAACGCGTATAGTGAAAATATGTACTTCAGGTAACTGTATGCATTTGATCATACCGCCAAAAGCCCGTCACCAGCCAAACTTTTTGCAGATGTTGAGGGACATGTCCACCAGAGGTACACGAGGGACATCTAGTAGATTTTTAAGGTTTTCGGAATTGAAATGTGCAATTTCGTTGACATGTGCACCAATGAACTTTTTCCACAGAGGATCTGAGGTTGCCGTCAGGTTCTGATTAGGTGATTTGTAGTGTATATATACTATTAGCTAGTATTTTCATGTCATTAGGTGAACGGTGATCAGATGTAGATCAGATCAGAATGAATACATATGTGTCAATAAAAACTAATTTACTCACGTTTTCTCTATAGCAGATCGTTTTGTCAATATAAATAAAAAATGATCATTTTAGCTGGAATAGATGGCAGATTAGCCAAATTACTATTTTGTACACTTCATCGAATACCGTACTATCTAATTGAGTTGTTCCAAGCAAAATTCATAATCGATTCCCGTATACGCAAAAATGCCGCTCCCTGTGAGAACGTTAAACTTGAACATTTCGTTGTAGTTTGAACATAGAGGAACCTGAAAGGATTTTTTTTCCAAATATATCACTCATGATACGCTGCCATCTTAGGTGGTCGTGCTCTTCAAGACGCCCAAGCGTATCTGATAATGGGAGATTTGCTTTCTTCTAGAACGCAACTTATGTTCCGATATTGCGACACGACAGCCTGTTACTATGCGCTATTGGCTACGGATGTGTGTTTTAAGAAACATACATTCAAGGAACAATCTTTATCGCTGTGAATACAACGTAAGCTTTGAATCAGTACATCTTGCTATAAGATAAGCCAGAGTGAAAATTATTTTTTTTCTTTATAATTATACCAGAGGTGAGATTGATATAATTTATGTCTAAAGATGAAAGTTACGAAGTGGAATAGACTTTCGAAACTAAAAACAGCACGAAATATGTCTAGCTAAATGCAGTACGCTCAAAAAAATCTAAAACTACTAACTTTATTTAGAGATATTTAGATAAAGTAGATGCCGTAGAGACGCAACTATTCCTTTTAGAATAGCAGAAAATCTACTGATATGTGTTGGCGATTTGTACAAGATTAAATACACAGGTCGTGCCGCCACAGATATTTCTTGTTGGCACCGACTTTGAGTTTGTGTTCATTACAACCGCCAAATCTTCGCGGGTAATATCGACTGAAACTTTAATTCCTGCTGTCAGACCGCTTATGACATTGTCGTAAGGCGTCATGACTTGGTTTACGTACGAATCTTTTCTGTGCCATAGCCTAATTTCTCTCTGATTAATTGGATTATATATATTGATTTTTTTTTCGAACGTCTTGCATTTTTGTGTGCCGGCGCCAGGCCCTTCGGGTTTTGATAAACGCAATTTATGTCGTTGGGTGCGGCTTGCTCGATGCCTGATAAGACGTTGAAAGACAAGAATAAACCGTGCACTTTACGCTTTTCACTTCGTTTATAGGGTATTGAAGTTTTTAATTTTCGATAAATTCTATGACACGCCCGACGATACTCGAGTGTTTGGAACTTATCTTCTTGTGCAATTATGAGTTCCTTTGCTTTAAAAGAGGTCCTTTGACGGCCGACTGGGATTGAGGTGTATTCTCTGAGTTCAAAATCGTACTTTTGAACTTCGCAAACCAGCTTCAAGTAGTTATAGAATCCTCCAGATCTCTTAACCAATATCTTGGCTTTGTTCCACTAGAAACGTTTAGAATGTGCACTGCATGGATATTGCGATCAGTTTCCGTAGCTTTTGATGCTGGCCAAAGCAGTATTGAACAATCTTGGGAAACGTATCTCTCCATAATGTTTTGGAACACGGACTTACTACTCTTAAGATAAAATTCCATTTGACGAAAGGGTACTTTTGAATGGTACACGCAAGTAAATAAAATACTGAAATAACAGGTTGAATATTTGAAAAAATAGGCAACAGTTTCTGGCCAACCCTATATGCATATGTCAAGCCAAGCATTACGGCTATATTTACCCAAAATAATCATACTGTTTTTTTTCTGTGATATTTAAGTGCAACATAATTTGCGCATGGGCTCTCTGTCAAGCAGAAGAGAATCACGACCTTATTACTCTCTTATTAGCTATGAAACTTATGATATTATTAGCTCATTTGTATAATTTTTTCATCTAAATGTATGTTGAAATGAAAAAAAACTGCAGACGATATGAGTGCTAGTAGATATGCGTATGATATTTCCTGTTCTTCATAAAATCAAATCACCGTGTGTCTATGTAATAGATAAACTAACACCGATGTGTAGTTATACGTCTGCGTGTGATCGTGTGGGAAAAAAATTGTCTGTCTCTGGCCGCGACTACGGTTTTTCTTGCATTGCCGCAGCATCTGGTTGGTCTGTGTCAGTCGTGCGTGAATGAGACGTGACCTTGAGCTTACGTGCGTGTATGCGCTTAGTTGAATTCGTCGGTGTGTAAAACTGCCGCGAGAAGTGGACACAGAGCTAAAGGAAGACGATGGAAGAGGCGCAGAGACAGCGTGAACACAGCAGAGCAAGACAGCGGGAAAGAGAAATAGTAGGCAAAAAATACAGAAGGATTGGCTGCTATGAGTGGCAACGGGCCAAGTCGCCGGCTGGGTGCCGCTTGAATTGTTGGACCAGCTAGACTTGCGAAGGATGAAACGGCTGGCTTGTTCCACCGCTGCTACCGAGGAGAACTACGTTCAGCTGGAGACTAACAATAAAGAGTAGTGGTGAATTTAGGAGTGACAAAGGAGCACTATTATCCTGCTAAGAAAATCTGTTAGTAAAGTCTGCTAGACAACCGAATGCGTTCCAGTGGCCGGTCGCTGCCAAGTGCTATGACAAAGTACAGCTTAGTGGGAACAGAAATTGTCCTGCCGCTTCAGAAATCTCTGCTTCTGCTGTTGATTCCGTCGCCGCTGGACCCTGCGCACCAGTATGGCGAAATGCGCGGGTAGCAGAGTCCGAAGTAAAACGATCTGTTCGATTGGAATGGTTAAAGCACGCGCAAGACAGGAAAAGGGAATGGAGGAGAGAGAAACAAAGTAGGAGCGAGGCCCATGTTGGAATTCGCGCTTCCAATGGTGAATAGGTCACAGTTAAGGACACAACGCAGCACACACTTTAGGACCTTTAGGGGAGCAGGTGCCCATCCTGTTCTAGTTCGCTCCCTTGGTCTCGCCTGGTTCCGGCTACCCCTCTTCTCCGTATGTTTGAGTACCTGATCAAGTATGCGACAGGAAGCAGTAATCACTGTGTGTTCATCCTTCGGTGTTAAGGATTGAGGCACACGGGACAGACGCAGGCCAAATTGAATAGACAGGATCTACACGATGCAAGCTCTGTTCGTCGTTTGCTATTGATGCTTTCGTTGTAGGTTTTTCCTCTCTTCCAGCACCGTCCCCTTTGCCTGAGGTAGAATTAGCGTTCGGACGAACCCGTACTTACAAGTGTAGCCACGATTATAAGCGGCAGGATTTCGAAACACAGCTATTCGAGTGGTTAAATGAATGGTTTTCAAGAGACTTTTAAGAATAATTCGAGCAAAGCCTTTTTCGCAGTTAGGTATGAATTCATTTAAGTGTTACAAAAAACAAGATCCTGTCGATGGTTATTCTACTGGTCTGTATATATCGGCGTCCTAGTGGGAAGATACATAAATCATGGTCATTGTCTCATATGGACTTCATTGATAGAGCACATTTTTCGAGATTTCACCGATTCTTAATATACAACTAATACATGTGTATATACTAGACAAAATGAGGCCAAAAATTAATAACGGACTCCTTAAGCTTGTTAACACAGTAACAACGACAGCGAATTTTAAAAAGTAATTTGCCGCAGTATTTGGTACATGTCTCAAAACCAGAAAGTTAAACAGAGTTTTTCTATGTACATGAAAAGAAAGCGTCGTTTTTATGGAAGAGTGACGTTAGCATATGTCTACTCATAATCTACTTAGTGATAGCATACCCTTCTACCGATAAGCAGCACTGCTCATGTAAAAAAAAACTTCTAGCTATTAAGCTTTACGGTTCAACCACATATAGTGTCTTGTGATTTTTGTCAGTGTTGAAAACATATTGGAAAAGTGCCGGATCGCCGCGAGCTATTTAGGTGCATTCACATCAAGTATTTAATACGCCTGTAGCTTAACAGTAAATCATATCGGGTACTATATATTATTCTGTTTGGAGTAATACTAGTGTATTTGCAAACGGTATAAGTACGGTAAACATGGCGCATGCGTTTCTTGCAGGGAACGCGTCCTAATCATACACTATAGGATGTTAGAAGGTGGCAGCGGCTAGGTTAGCGATGCTTTGAAATAGTGGCCTGGCAATCATCTAAGACCTGGGATTTTTAACGACGAATTTTTGGCTTGGTGGTACGACTTATTGGTAAATAGTAACGATGAGAAAATTATGTGAAGTAGAGCAGATTAAATACGATTTTCATCAAACTGTAATATCTGCCAATAGTAACTCATAAACATGTTGCAAAATCATTCACGATCAAATGGAATAAAATTACTGAAATAGTCCATCGACTAATCTTTAGCGCTGATGATGAAGCAGAATCAAAATTGTTTCATTATCAAGACCAATCTTAGTTTTTTTCGGGTCGAATAAAATTCAACTTCGAATTTCAGCGTCAGCAGTCGATATCGTTTGAAACACCATATCCTGTCAGTTAGCCCACTTTTTTGTAATGTGAAAGCATTTTGTTTGGCTTCGTTCGTCTGTGACCATCTTCACCAGACGGTGACTGGTTGACGAAAGCGGTGCTGACAGCGGACAAAGCGTTTACATATTTTACGTAGATAGCTTAATGTATTTCAGAAGATACTTAATTCGAGAACATTAAAGCTCAGTTCATTTAATGTGCCCCGCCGATGTGTTTTATCGAAATATTATGACCGTTCAACTGTTTTTTCATGACCTATTCCACGCTGTAGCGAGCTGGATTCAAGGCTTCAGAATAGTTCCTGAGCTTTCAATATAGAAATTAATTTTCTTATAGCATGATTTTTCCGTAAAAGCTTTTTCTGTCACAC
Source organism: Varroa jacobsoni (assembly GCF_002532875.2). Lineage (NCBI taxonomy): Eukaryota > Metazoa > Arthropoda > Arachnida > Mesostigmata > Varroidae > Varroa > Varroa jacobsoni. The sequence goes on from NW_019213639.1 coordinate 78,391, forward strand.
CAAGCTCATCTCCCAGACATTATTGCATCCTAGAAGCCATCTTTTTCCCAATTGTTCCTGTGCACGCCACAGGCAATAGCGCAAATCATGTTGGACTGTGGATCAATTTAAAAAATTTCTGAGAACCCTACACTATCAGATTAGGTCTATACAAAATCAGTATTTTTTTTCTCCACGAAGGCATGCATATCTGTTTGCACAAAATAGAGGATTATTATCATTATGGTTACCGGGTTATATAGGGCCTAAGGAATTCGGAGTTTCGTCAACATCGAGATACAGGTAAGATGTCTCTCAATGAGAACTCATATAATAAGTATGTGAGACTTCTTATCGCCTAGAGCACTGAAGCGATCACTCGTGAGTTCGCCGTTTATAAAGGGAGTATATATTCACAGCTATTTTTATACCTATCGATTGGAGCGCCACTTTGTGTCAGTCAACGCCACCAAGTTGAAATGTTTTTCTGCCGATCTTGGCAGCCTCATCTTCTATTTATGCGTTATCCGCTTTACGACATATTTAAATGTTTCCAGAACCATTAATACATAATCAACAAAATATTCGCGTTGTGTTCTAACTCTATTTGATCCTTGTGTTCCCTCATAGCACTTTCATCCGTCTGCTATGCCGCTCCTTCTTTTCTCTAATCCTCGATTGCGGCACTTCCTTTGTCCTTGCCATCCTTTTGGTGATTGAAGACGTTCGTCTATTTTCTCGTTTTTGCTAATTTCGTTAGTTAGTTCCCGCCCTTCCCTTGTTTTATTTTCTTTTACTTCTGCTTCCTTTTGCCAGTCCCGCAGTCCCCAAACATCGTTCGGCCCTTGTCGAAAGACGAGCTTACACTATTTTTATGCCATACGGATGCTCCTTTTAGTATGTAGGTCCACTTCCCTGTTTTCCTATAACACAGGTGCGTGCTCCATACCTTTATTTACCTTTTTATGTCGTTATTTTTACTCGCACTCACGATTCAGTTGAAGCACTGTGTTTCTGATCGCTTAGCGACTCTCCGCGTCCTTCTTCTGCCGCATTTTCTCATTGCTCTACGCTTTGCCGTAATTGCGTTTTTTTTCGGCGACTCTGTTTCTGTAGAAGCTTGTTGCCGATCGCTGGGAACTTGGTAATCATCCGCGTATCGTGTAGTAGCTGTCTAAGGATGCGTCTGTCATCGTCTGCGGTGTCGCGTTATATAATTCCACGATTTCTACAATACTCTGTGTGATGGCCATAAACGCTCTTAAAACCACCACCACATGGCGTCCCTGTTCGTACGGCTATTTGCCCACTACGTCCCGCGTTTCTCGAACGTGTCCGTCCCAGATAGGCTCGCGATTCCGTTTTCCACCGCCGCCCGTTCACTTGCCTGCTAGGCACGGCCAGTCCTCATTCAGATTGCATTCATTTGTTTCACTTAGAAAGCTCGGCCTCCCTGTCTTTCTGTTCTACCCGGTAGCACAGCTGCGCCGTCCTTGTCAGTCGTGAAATGGTCCTCCTCGAAGAGTAGTCGTTCTCTTACGCTCGGAATTCTTGCTCCCACAGTGATCGTCGAGATGAGGGCCCTCTCCGAGCCAAATTTTTTAAAGTAGCTTTCCGATTTTTCACCTGCAGCGGTTCTACATAGTTTCACACCGATTTTCTCGTTCCCGGCCGTTGTACATGTTTGAAATTTTGTATCATGGTACTGCTAGGATCTTCTGCACTGAGAATCGCATGCACGCAATCGTACTCAGATGTTTGTTCCCGTTCACCGACCTCCACTTTTTCGTCGGCTGTCATCTCCTCCGGTGCTTACAACAACCGAAACAATGTATCAGTAGCGTACATCTGCGTCAGTCTGACTACGTCCCTGTGCCACGAAAAATACGTTTCAAAGGCTCTCCTATCCAGTTACTTCACGACACCGCTGGGTTGTCTACTGTCGATAAAAGCAGTGGTGACAATCGAACGCCTGATGCCATCTCTAACTATACTCGTTCAGTCCTTCGACTGCGCCAATTGTAATATTGACTTCAACTAAAACCACTTATTGCCTAGCGTTCTAAAATGATCACTCATGAGAAATCCGCTCTTGAAGAGACTGTGTGTTCCGTTTATAGTTATAATTTCTACCTATAGAGCGCAGCGTCGCTCTATGTCAGTCGACGCAACCCAGCGGCAACGCTTCCGATTCTGTTGATCGTGCGGCCTTATATTTTAGTTATTTCATTATCTTTACGACAATGAATAAACTGTGCTGGGATCTACATTGACACTTAGTTCAGAATTTTTTTTCTTCTGAACTATAAGCGGCAACATCACCAAAAGTGCTACGTTTCGATTTGTCGGAATATTTATATATATTTATTTATTATATAGATAAATAAATATATTTATTTAAAATAGATGCACCCGCTTAAATTAAGGCTCACTAAACTACAAGGCGGCAGCTGATTCATCTTAATCGGTGTGACAAGTCCGGGCCGCTGCCGTACGCAAGTTGATGTACGTATTTGCAACATGGGCCAGGAAAAAGATACTGAACGTGTCGTAATGACGAGACGTTTTCTTAAGTTATGGATTGTTTATAGTTTGAACTGGATTGCATCAACGGGGTTTGCCCTACGCCCACTCGTACCTGACTGGCAGCAAGTGAAACGTGAGATACATGGCTTGGTATTCTAGATAAAGTTAGTTAAAAATATGCCCAAAGAAAAAGTTTCTCGAAGGCACGGGACCATCGGGAAACTATGTTAAACAATGCCATAATAAGTCTGTCGGATTAACCCGAATAATCCGACAGGCTGTGTGGATCATACTTTTTATTTTTTGTGCAAACATCTGTACACAACACTAAAAAAGACAACTTTACGGCCTTAACATAAGAGAGAATACAGAGCACATAGGTTTCCTTAAAACCTACCAAACCAACTCTTATCAATAGGAATTTATAAGCATTGAATGATGCAATTTTACGGAGTTATATAAAAAAAAATTGAGAATCAAGCTATTTGTCCAGGAAACGCTAAGCAATATAAAGCGAGCTTTTATGCTTGACGATGAATGATCGTGATTAAGCTTCAGGAAAATGAGTTTTTAAAACAATAATTGTTCACAGAATGCCCCACACATAAGCTAGTGCATCCGTTTATTCAGTATTAGCAAAAGGTGCTTACAGTTAGCGAGAAACATCAGTTTAAGAAACATACCTTTATGTTCGATGTGCCGAAAATCAATAGTTTTTTTTTCTTTTTATTTCTGCAAGCGGTTTTTTTTCTACATGCGAAAAGCGGTTCTTCACGAAGTCGAGATATCCCTTCAACTACTTAGGATAGTTCGACAGATGAGCTCGAATTCCATAAAAAAAAAAGACCAATTTTCACAATTTCTCATATACACTAAACGAGTTACTTATGGACTCCATATCTTTTCGAAATTGTGCCGTGTTCCTGATGAGATACGGCATAACCTACCATATACATACAAGTTTAGCGTCAAAACTAAACGGTACAGAAAAAAATGAATACAGAAACTCATATCGCATATTTGCTGCTGCTGTTGCTACGCGAATTTTTCGATCTTATAATGTGACCCTTACAAACGTATTGATAATAATAATAATTAATATTTAGCGATTTATTTAACAGTTAATCATTTGGCAAAAATCTTCAGCCGACGCCGCTTTGAACGTGTGCACTCGTTCTGCTTTTTAGCGACGCTCAAACTTTATCGTTAATTGAGAAGCATCGTATATTGCAACCGAAAAGAACTGTCTGATTTTTCAATCTGCTCGTTACCTACCACGAGCCGCAAATGCATGAAGCTGGAATATGTCTACGAAGGTCTCAATAGATCACATTTGAAATGATAAGTATAATTAAGGCGTCGTCGTAGTTTGCCTGTTGACTAGCTTGCAACCATGAGTAAGTAGTGAATGAAGATATCGCTTATAGTACCTCTGCATGGCATATTGTATCTCGGATTTTTGCCTTCAATATGGTCCATTTTGAATTTAAGACATTTATGATTAAATTGCCTTCAAACTTATCACCACTACCTTAAAGAAAAAACAGAATTTTACCGTTATTAGCCCAATGTTTGCAGACTGCTTCGTGTCCGAATTCAACGCATTTTTCTCCTTCGTTTATTTTTCTCGAAAGCAAACAGAACATACACAGAACAATCCCCCGTAATCAGGTCGTACTTTTATGGCTCGACAGCGTAATTTACACTACGAAATGATACTTTGGCGACCCTGAGATGTGAGCTTTACTCGACCTGAGAAGGTTGTCGCTTAAAAAGAGCGATGAATTTGAGTTAGACGATTTGTCTTAGACTACTAGTGATTGTTGTTCAAAAAGTTGCTGATTTTCAAAGTTTTACAGATTGTAAAATTGGAACTTATAGTCGACGTCCCGGTATCTTCTTGCGGCTAGATGACCACGTGGCTTAGCGCCTTCAAAAGTGGGTTCAATTGTTCTACATGATTTCATTAAGGCTGTCTTGGTACCCATTTTTGTTTATGCGTATTGCCATCTATTGAATTGTACATTACTTACATTAATTTTATTCTTCCGGTTTCAATCAATATAATTTTACAACACTTCATCCGCCTATAAAGAAATCCGAGCCTCCAAGACTAATTTCCTCCACGCAGTTACAACACTCCGCACTTGTTCGGCTAACTGATTCAACTTCAACTGTACCTACACGCCAGCATTACGTGTCAAATTTAACTTACCCAGATACCCACCAACAATTCTAAATTGCACCGCAAAATATCGGCTAATTTTCATATTTATTAAAAATAAAGAGGGACTTTTCTAAAAGTCGTGTGTATATTTGAAAATTAACAAGAAAATTATGTTCTATTATCAAAAACGCTCTTAACCTATTTTATCTTGGTATTCGGCTAAATTTCTCTAGGTCTTCAGAGCTTCATCGTTCTCTTCTTGATAATGCTAGTTGCTAACTATACGAATCAACCAGTCGGCCTTCTAATGCGTCCTTAACGGCATAATAAGCGGCGTTTACACTCCTAACATCATAATATAACAGCAACGACAAATCAATAGGAATGCATAGAGTACATGCACAGTCTAATACATCTATTGCTTTAACCGTCGGTGTACGTGGAGAAAGTGGCGCTTGACCTTTTACTGTCACAATGTTTATTTGAACAGATCTTGAATCGGACTTCTGAGTAGGCGTCACTGGCCCGCAGTGCGCTTTCTATGCTTTCGATTCGAGTACAATAATTATCTAAGTAAATTAAGCACGCTCAATCGTCTCGGAACTGCCAATTAAGAACGTATACGAAGCTATCCCTGTCTATTTTCATTTTTCCCAGCATTTCGTATCACTTTAGGCTGCGAAGAGTGGCCTGGTTAGTCTCGTGGATCACTGATACAGTAGACCGTCTTTGCTTGATATTTAAAATCGAGACTCTCAACTCGAAGCCATTATACTTATCAAGTTTTCGTATCTTTTAGTCGAACAAGTATCTGCCGAGAAGCTCATTTGCTTATTCGAATAATATTGCGGGACTCTTGTTTTTTTGGTCTGTGCTGCTTTTCCGCTAGTGCCCAAGTCAAGTCGATTGTTAATCCCGTAAATATCACGTAACGTTCTAGCCTTGACAGAAAATAATAATAATAACCATACTGCACGCGTCATTGCGATTCTAGCCTTTCACTTTGGTAATACAGAGCCTCTTTTTATGAATATCTACAGATTACCCAAGACTCAAGAAAGCCTCATGATAGGTAGCAGAGAGCAAAACGGCTTTCTGCTCCATAATGTGACAAGGGATTTCTCGTCATGATTTACATACCATTTACATGTCATCATCCATTAGGATAATCAGTACTTTTGAGAAATACAATTTCGATACTGTTAGAAAACGACACTGTTAGAATGGTATTTCGCTCACGTAACATCCAGCCTAAAGGTCCAAGTTTTACAAAGACCAACAGAGTTTTTGTTGGAATTTATTTAAAGGTACGAACGTCGGAAAGATACATTTTATTTCCTATTTTAATTTAATTTTATTTATTACATTGGTTTTTATTGGTTAAATTATGGGATAACTTTATTTGATTCGTCCCTAATAAAAAGGCCGCTTGAATCGCTTTAAGCTTACCAACCAACATAGATGTGAAAACGCAACGATTATATAATAGAGCTAATACGTCTTTACTGGAAATTTCATTGCCATTGTAGTAGCAATACAAATTGCATCTAAGATACCCTGTTCCTTTCTAGTAATTCCGTTTAATGCTACCAGCACAATAGCGCGTTTCTTTTCATGAAAATTAAGAAACTTTATAGGGCTGGCCTTGGTCACGTATAATGGCGTACACCGAAGTCACAATAATAACGTGGAACAATAGCGATTCAGTTCCGCAAAACGTCAATTATATTTTTCCGCTTCTGTGCAATTGAGCACATTGCTCTTCCCTGCACAGTTAGCTTGAATGATGTTCACAAATTGTTTATAGCAATGGCGCTTATCATTTGTTTTATCATATTTCAGTTTATCAACAATCGGACGTAACAAATGGAAAACGAAACCTTTTTAACTACTCAAGCTCACTCAGTAAGGTAGCGCGTACCTGACTTTCTGCAGGCTCCAAATGGCGATTCTTATTTAAATGGGAAGTTGTTATGGCCTTTGAAGCCAAGTATTTGCGACTTATAAACTAAATATATATGTTTGCACCCTTACCAAATAACATGGAAACCTGTTTGTAGAAAAGAGAAGAATACGTGAAGAGATCTATTGCTAAAAAAAAAGGTTGGTTTCAATTATAAAATGGTGGAAGGCCACCCGCAAAGGCGGAAGAAGGCTAGTTTTTAGGGATCTCATGGCTGTAATCGGCATAATTTTCGTATTGAACATAGATTCCTTGAGCGTCACGAAGTAAAGAATACCCTTGATAATTGGTATAACCGCAGACTATAGAAAAAGCTCTTATCCTGCGAACGAGAGATGCCTGTGAGCTGGGTGATGGGTATGACGGTAGGTATGAATAATGAATATCAGCCTAGAAGGGTTCTTTTGCCAATCCTAACGTGATCATATATAGTGCCACCTGACCAAAAAGAAAAATCCTAAGAGTCTTTTCTGAATTAGCTCGAATTAGACGACTACTGTTAAAAGTATGGATATAATTATATCGAATGTTGCTCCATTGGCTAACGCAATTTGCTGCACGAGATAAGCTTAGGAAACTGCCATTATAGACCACAAAAATATAGCAGAACGCAATGCCAAATAAATAAGTTATTCCAATAAGTTGTATATTAATTGAAAGATGTACATTTTGTATCAGTTTCACGCTTGTGCAAGATAGCCATAACTATAATGATAATAACAAGAATAGTAATAATTTATTGAACTAGCTGACCCATGTTGTTCGAAGTAAACAAATACTGGATAATATCAACTTATCCGAAATTTCGAACTATAACACGGTAACATGTGTGCCGTAACAAAGCTATTACTGTTAAACTTAAATGCTATATATATATATATATATATATTGTAAAAAATTAGAACCATGGTCGGACACTGACAATTAATTAGCTAGCGGCTAGGGCTTTTATGCAATAGCCACCTCCGAACTAGTAACTGTTTATAATTTACATTGTGACCGCCACACTAAGCCATCACTAGCGGCCATGCTGACGGCCGCGTCTTCCACAGACAGCATGCCTATGGTATCGCGTTCCCGTTGCACTATCTTCATTTTGCCGGTGGTTGCGTATTGTCCGTGCACCCTTCTAATGATATTAGGCCTCCTAAATTTTCGTCCATTGTACAATACCATCAATCGATCCATTTGGAAGCGTTCTTTTACAATGCAAACGTAAAAATCTCCTCCCTATGGTCTCCTCTGTGGATAATCGCTTTGTTTTGCTGGTAAATTTGCAGTGAAAAAGCTAGTAAATTTCTTACTTTTCATAAATTTAATTAATTATATGTGTTGTTTATGAACGAAAAAAAAAAAAAAAAAAAAGTTACGTTGTGAAGTCTACGTGTAGTAAGCGACTCGTATTGAAACATTTGTTTTGATTCGCCTATTCTTAACAACGTTGTCCAGCGGTTCTGAGCGGTTGTTCATTAGAACAACAAACGTATTCCCTTCTTTAATTTACTAAGTAGTAACTAGTCGAGATTGAGCATGCAGCATAGGCGTTTGCCAATTACACTATACTGGTTCTCATAATAATACCCGTTCCCAATTGCAGTAGCGGGTGCTTCATTTTGTTCGTCATTAACAAGCCTCATTAAACCGGAGAGACGTGATAAAATCGACGCTTGAATTGCCTCGTGGAGATATTACTTCACAGAATGAGAACATCTGTTCCCGAAGTAAACCCATTATGATAAATATTTTGCATGTACTGAAAGATTTCGCTTGACATCTCTGACCCAGCTGACCGCCGTTGTACTCGAGTGGAACTTGGTAAACAGCACTTCTCAATGGGATAAGCTTTTGATTGATTGACTGATTGATTCCAACCCATTGCTCGTAAACATATAGTCTTCGACGGTGCTTCCCTGCGCTACGATAGTACTTACCATACTTGATTCGACTAGCAAAGTTCTACATTCAGTTCTTTTGGTTGAAACACTTTGTTGCGTAGCGTTGCAACGTCAATGGCCGCATCAAATATACCTGTCGACAACGGCTATTGTAATCTGTCGACCAGTGTCACCTTGAAGTTCTTCAGTGGTAAATATTAAATAAACCAACATTACGATCGGATCCAACGAACACCAGGTCGAGACACTTCTTGATGCGCATATCCATCCCTTTCGGAAAAATTCGGCCGCCTGTGGCCATGGCCAGCTCGCGGGCGAACCCTGGCCTGAATATCGCTTTTCGCTGAGACGCCTCGAATCGTCATCGTATACTTTATGGGCATCTGTCTCCTTCAATTTGCTAGCTGCTGGGTCTGCCAGGAATAACTCTGTAGGTAAATTTGTGCAAATGACGAATCTTCGCATACTTTTCGGAACGTGAAATAAGTTTGTTCACCTCACGATACTGCTGCCGGCGAAAGGTCTCGTTGATCTCTCGGAAACAAATCATTTTTTGCAAGGCATAATACTGTTTGTCTAGCCATATGATATCCGTTAACGATACGGCCTGTGCCGACAAACAGAGAGACGCAGCGGATTGTCCAGCGTCATCTCGGGCACAAACTCTATAACTGTATCACCGTGCAACAACTTAGCTATTCTGCGTGTAATAAGTATCCAATATTTATTAGAGTGTGCCAAGATATCGGTTTCGAGAGACCTGAACTTTGCACGAATTGTAAACACAGTGTTGGCAGCGACTTGTCAACCATGGGCTGACTCCCTCTAGTACCATTAATATAATAATTGAAATTGTTGTTAAAATGTTCCGTCTGATGGTTTTCTAACGACGTGTAATAAGCAAGAACCATTCTTTTATTCTATGACCTTATTAGTTTTTATTCCGAAGTAATGAGACTTTCCAAAATCTTCAATCCGGAAACAAAATGCTTTAAACACATTCCGGGTATATGAAGGACTCGGTCAGTGTAAGCGTTATTGTTAAAAATATGATTCTAAGCAGGTCTTGCCATTCTGCTCATGGATGCTCTGATTTTCAGTCGATTCCGACAAGGCTTTCAAAATAGCCTAAGTTATGGTTTTATCGCTTAGGCGCGCGTTCGGCGGCGCCACAAGCTTAGTTGGACTTAAATGAGATTTTTAGTTATTAGATACTTTGACGGTTAGATACTTTTTAATGTCATACATAATTTTTAGAAATGTTTTAGAAGGGCCAGTCTATTGACGGGCCAACTTCCTATTTCAGATCTGATGATGGCGCGAATCCTATGAGCTTGTCAAACCTAATACAAAAGCTGATATAAACGTTATCTAAACCGGCGACTTCTGGGGTGAGTTGTATCCTTTCGCTAGTGGGAAACCAGTCTCTCCGTGACGGTACAAACCACGCATCAAACCGGCTCGCTACAATGTGAGCGTCCGTCAGACGTGTATGGTTTATTACGGTCCAGTAAGTGTATATGGTGGTATGTAGAGAAACATACGCAGCCGATAATAAAAACATGCGGGGCAAGCATCATAATTTCTAGGTAAATAGGGCCAAGGTCTGTATATAAGGTTGCGTTGGACTAAGTAGACCACAGTTTGCTAACATCGGCCGAACTACGATTCGCTATCACAGCTAAATGCTATGAATAAGAAAATTACTACTGACTGATTTGTAATTTATTCGCCATTTATGCAGCCGTTTTTATACAGGGATGGGTTACATTAATCTAGAGATGTATGTTTCTTGTCAATTACGTGCCATAGGTGATTCGTCTAGAGACGAATCGAGATGACCGTAGCACATCCTAGAAAGTAAACGATATTGCCTGCACATGCGTCGTTTTGTTGACTATAACTCATTATTCATGCTTAATAGATAATCGTAAACTTGCGCAAGTTTCGGTGTAGCTTTCAAGGGTGGCGTGCATGTCATTACACTTTCTTGACACTTACCGATTCCTGTTTTCGCCAATATATGGACCATTAAACACCAGACCTCAGCAAAACGTTCGTGGGTTCTGCTAGACTAATCTTTAATCTACCCAGCTTACTACTACGTCATCACGAAGTGTCGCCTCTCCTAGCGAATGTCGCAGCGGACAAATATTTTTCTCTACTTTTGTTGCATGACTAACTTCGTCGCGCGAACTCACCGAAGACTTACTCGGCTTCTCTCCTTGGGGCTATATAGCTCCAAATCCAATCGAATAGAAGTAGCGGAATTAGTTCCAAGCTACCTAAAATAGTTCAGACATCTGCTGGAACAGAAGTGGCCTGAAGAAGCATATTAGACTACGACATGGTCGAAATTTGATGTTGGAATTGCTACTTTTTCGCATTTGATGGTTGTCAGAGAAGGGAATAAGAACGATGATAGGATTTAGGCTGCCATGTTCTCTTGCTTGGTGGTCAGAAAGGAGACATAGCGGAGCTGAGTGGACGATTCATAGTCCGAATGCTTCAGGAAGCTGGGGAACATGGAGGCAAAGTTTCTAGGAAAACGATCATAGCGGCTTGTTTGAATAGGAAAATCTTAGCATGCAAGGTGGAATCTCTCAATGAAACCTCTGGGTTAGCAGGCCGGTCTTCAAGGTGAGTATCCGAGGGCCCAGAATCGTGTTACGTAGCGAGCACTGCGAGCCGTAAGCATATTAGGAAGATAACATATATATATGGTAACTCACAATGAGCACCAACAGACCACGCTTGTCTGCAATAAGCATAGCAGTGCGCCAAAGCACACGAGGTAAAGCTCCTAGATCTTGGCTCATGGGGGGTATTTTTTGCGACTGTAGTGAAAAAGCCACAGCAGGATATTGGCTGAACGTAACTGTGTAAAAATGTGATGGGCACAGGAGCTTAAGTATTGCATAACGGTGACGTCAGGATTAAAGTGAAAAAGGCAGGTAGCAGTGCTTCATAAGCCTTGAAGGGCAATGATGACGTCAGGATCAAAGTAAATAAGGCATCCGCCGGTGCTTCATAAGCCTTCGTCAAGGGTTTCGAGGAATACGTAGGCGTACCAACCTGTCGTTACACAAGAGTATGGACCTTACTAAAGGAGGCTATGATGAAAAGGGAAAACAGCTTCGTGGTAAATGAAGATATTGGAAGCTCTACGGTAGGAGTGTATTGTAACCTTCTGTGTGCTGTATTCAGTATCTACAGATTTTGGAATGTCTGTGTTATAAAAGTTTTAAATGATGTCGTTTACATTGAACACAGTCAAAAGTAATTTTGTAGACGTAGAGTTTAACGATTACTTATTTATAGCTATTTGGTCGAATTGATTTGATGAATCACTGACAAATTTTGTCAGATGGCATTTATATGTGGCCATTAAAAATTGAGCTGAAGCTCCTATCATATATAATGTTTCCATGCATGTTCTCCAAAGCAAAACGTCCTGCAACTTAATAGGTTTCATTTCACAGGGATAGCTTTAAGTATGCGATCCCGAATACGTCCCTCTTCATGGTTTGCTGTGTTTTTTTTTTTGTTTCTAATAAAACAGCTGCTGAGATGGAGGTAAGTTAAATTCGTTCTTTTATTTTTAGTCTTTTTACTAAGAAATCACACTCATTGCAGTAATCATCAGACTGACAATACACTAACCATATATTTGAAAGTAACTTTCGTACCTATCACTTTGACTTGGAGCCAGACATTAAAGTCTCGACTGGAGCAGGCATAAACCGATCATCGAAATGTAGCTCCGGTAAGCCTCCCATGTCCTACGAATTATATGGGTGTCGTTTGCAGACACGATTGACTGAACGCATCGTCATTGAATACGATTAAATCAAATTAAGTTGTCACCTTGAGTTCCAGTTTATAACTTAAACGTGAACAATAATAAGTTTGTCGAAACATTATGCAGTTCGAGACCGATGCTGCATTAACCAATAGAACCGCGCGTTTGGATAAAGTTTGCATAAGAATGATCGACATTTCACTGACTAAATTTCCTAAATAATGCTATAGAGGTATGATATATGTGTGGAGAAGCAATCTGGAACCTCTAAATTTCAGTTTCAATTTAAATAGAAGAATTTAACTAAAAAAACAAAGTTTCACAAGTATATATTTTGTCGAAGTTTTTTTTCACTAACGTATAATGCCTACGATGTGTGTAATAAATGTCTGAAGAACCTGACGTGCTGCGAAGTCACCTAAATTACGTGCCGTCATAATATAAATCAATAAACTTAGTTTAATCAAAAAAACGTTCTCTCGAAAAGAGATAAAAATAATTTATTATTACTATTAGTACGATGATCAGTGGGTGTTGCGATTACCGCCGTAATACGACGAACCATACCGTTTCATCACTTTCACCAAATGTCCATGTTAACTTGCTTGATTCTGCTAAAAGACATTTTTTTTTTTATATAGTCATTGTTTTCACTTCCATTCGGACGAGAGCAGAAACTAAAATAGTCCTTTTCTTTGATGTTCTGGATGTTATCAATATTAGCTCATTGGACGAGTATCTTTGAAGGTAGGTTCTCAGGCACAAGGATTAGAGCACACGCGCTCGCTCCCTCTATGAGCTCGGCTAGTGTTCGTCGTATAGCCTAAATTGAACGTGTCAAAATTACGTTTCATATCTAACCATATTGGCGTAACAAATGAATTTTATTAGTTGTTATTAACTGTCGTCACTACGGCAAAAAAAAAAAAAAAAAACTCTGTATAATATTAGGTTTTGTTACACGGAGACTTTCAATATAATAGTAGGATCAATGTAGAAAGAAACGAACAAATCTATTTAATTGTCTTTCACAAATGCTTTATTATTGCTTTTGATACTTGCGATCCGTACACATTACTGTATAGCTTTCCATGTACCGTTTCGAACGTCGACAATGGAGCAGCAAGAAGATTCCCTTTACACAGATATGTTGTATAGGCAACGGGACATTTACTATAGTCTTTATATCGGATCGAGCTTATGATAATTTCCACATCATAACAATTTTGCTATATTTACCTTAAGCAAACATTTGTCAATGTTAGCTACACAAACAGTAGTTAGTCAAGGCGTCGCCGAATGGCCAACGGTCTCACTAATGTTTCTCTATATTTGTATGTGTACATGCATGGGACTCTCATGGCTATAGCATCGGACACGACCAACAAAGTTCGGAAATAATGAAAAAAAAAAAAAAAAAAATTAGGAATTTCTCAATACTTTATCGAATATTTCTCCATATATTTGTATCTCATATGCATGCGGTTTTACTCACTCGACGATGGCTAAATTTTTTGGATTTTTGAAATCTTAGTACATAACTTGCTCACGCATAGCACATAAAAGATTGCTTTTGTCCCTTTGTCCTTTTGTGCTTTGAAAGCCACCGTTAACAGACCACAAAAACGAATTTACGTTCACCTAGCACCTGACTCTAGGTAGCTAAGAAACGCATGGTATTTGGGGGGGCATCATTTCCTCATTTACTAGATCTGAATGACCGAAATGGGGTAAAGTGAATGATAAAAATTATCATTCTACCAGTGACGAAAACGTTTCGTTAGTAACTATCTTATAAAAGTTTTTTCTTTTTTATTCACGTTGTTCATGGCTTTTGTAAAATTTTAGATCCTGAATACACAACATTTTTGCAGCGCAAAGTAGCATTTTTAATTAGTGGACCGACTGGTCTGCTGCAGTTTTTTCTTTCCTGAGAAATCATCCATGATCAAGGCCTTCAGTATTTAGCTACTGCCGAGCTATCGTTGCTCTAAATGCACCTTAATCGTTTACCCTTCTTCCCCACAAGTACGATTAATAATGGAATTTTCCCTCCGAACATATTGCTAAAAGCGCATCGAGACCTATGTACTCGGTCGAGTATGTCAAGGAACTACTGCGAGCAGTCGACAACACAACTAAGATATGAACGGCATTGCAGCATGTGTATACAATGCTAGAAACAATGAGAGAGACATCAGAACTTAATAGTAATAGTAGTCTCGACCCAGAAGGTTCGGATTCAAGTTTTGGGCAGACCCAGTCTGTCCACCACAGGCTACGTCGGCGGTTTGCCGGAGTCTGCGGCCTTATTTTAGGAGAAAAAAATTTCAGGTAGGAGAAACGTCACGCTGATACTATCATAACTGTGACCTTCCTGTTAATTGCGCCGCGGCGATATGTCCATTTATGAGCCTTAAAGACATGTGTTACTATACAGGTTTAAAAGTAAAGGCAGTTTGGGTCTCAACTCAAACCATTTTCTACTATTACATTTGAATGGGTTATTGAGGAAGCGCTTTAGGGATCAATCCTGTCAGCTCCATAGTGGTATCCAGAACCGTGATGAATACGTTTGTTTTTGTCCTATGTCCCCTGTTGTGACAATATGTGTCTAAGCATAAACAAATAGGTCTTCTGTAATGCGGCTGCTACCGTCGCGCTTGTTTGTTTATTATTAGTAGTGACGGCAGTAGTGGTGGGGGATATAGTTGTTGTCAAATCAAAAAATGATGATCGCAACAACGAAAGTGTGCTTTTTTTTTGGACGCAAACTGTCCTAGAATAGGCTAGATGATGTGTGGTCCGATAGGCGACGGACCTAGACCTTGGCGATTACGATGATTAGTAGGCAGCAATGAGTGACAGTATTATTAAAGAAAAAACTATGAGAAAAAAAAAAAAAAAAACGTTTTTAGATGTCGCGTTTCCTATATAACAAATGACATGATCGAAGTGAGAGCTTGTTTTCCCTAAACTCCTTTAAACAGTAGTATAAGTCTTTCTCACTTGTTGACAAAATTCTAGAAGTGTCTGTATATCACGAAGAAATAATTTGTGAATAATAATTAAAGAACGAGATTATGAAGGAAATACTTTTTAAAGGAAAAATTAACTAGTTTAAACAATGCTACTGGACAGATTGTTATAGATATTTCCGATTAAGCGCTGGACGCAGCTGTTGCAATGGATGAATAGAGTTAATGATAGAAGTGGTCGTAGATCAACACTTCAAAAATCCTAAATGAGCTACAACTTTTTTTTTTTGCTGAGAGCCTTTACCCGAACGATGTCCGTGAATAAATCTTGCTGAAAGCTGACCGGCAATTTGCACGTTATTATTGCACGAGATGCATTTTAAAAAAGCGAACGAGTAATCAATCTGCGCTTTAGCCTTTCTTCTGTCCACGCAAGTTTTTCAACGTTTCATTTTAGGTAAATAGATTTCATCGTTTACTACCTTGAAGCGCAACGCGTCTTTCTCTAAAGATGCGTTATTTCTCGACAAAGCTCAGCGTGGCATTACATCGGACTTGTTTCATTTTGTTTACTAAATAAATGGTCCAACACTGCATTGGAATTTCCTCGAGTTCTTCATTATCGTCTGTGTTGAGACTAGTTAGTGAAGCTCAACAGCGAGCCACCTGCGCGGGACAAACATGTCTTTTCCCCCACAATACTTTTAACACCTGTCTACTACTTCTTGGCAACGTTTCCGATTGATTAAAAGCGTCAATGTTTTTAAAATTGTTAGCCATTTCGTTCAGAATAACCTTTGATCATCTTTCTGTAAACCCACCCTAGTCCGTTAATTACTTGTGCTCGTTTATTAGTTTTTTTTTTTTTTTTCGTGTTGCTTGTTTGCTGCTATCCGAATAGGTGAGCGATCCTCCTTTGCAACTTTCACATTTCTATTATCTTGTATGTAACACCTTGTCAGACGATTTCCGCAATAACGTTTCTTGTTCTAATCCTCCTAACTTATACTTTGTTTTTTTTTTTTTTTTTTTATAATGCTTCTAATTTTATGAGCGCTTGTTAGAGAACATTAACTTGACAACGATTTTGCAGATGCCACTTTTAGAATTTGCATTTACGTGTACATTTCTTTCTCTTTCTCAGTTACTCAAGTGTACTTTTAGTAACAACTTCGATCATCTACTTATTAATCAAAGACCAAAATAATTATTGTACGTATTTTTTACCAAAACATATAGCTGGCCAAGAGCGTTATATGCGCGTACTTTTTTCGTGAAATTGCTTAATACAACATTAGTGATGGAGCTGATGGAACTGTTGTGGAACTGTTATTATCAAAAAGTCATGTTTTACGTTCTAGCGTAGAAATGCTGCCGGCACTTGTAGCAAACCTAAAGCAGACGGTGGAAGTTGACCTTATCTAAAAAACACGACTGTAAGTTTACCTGATTGATCCATTGTGTCTAATTTTTTCTGTGTGTGCTGCTGTTTTTGTACTTAATTGCATCCACGATAGTCTACTATTTACACCTTTGTCGAATATGAATATAAGTTGGACATAAAAAAATATAGTGGTACTTGGACCTGTGCACTGATAATTATAAATTTCTTACAGGCTGAGTAAACGATCGACAAGCACAGAATAATTCTCTTTTTTTTTTTTGCTAGGGCTAAGACAAAAACGTCTGATACTTTTATGTGGAGTTCATGTAAGTTTGAGCGTAAAACTCTGTCTTTGTCATGGAGCCACAGTGGAACGTCTGCAACACTCTCCTGAAGTGTTGCACAGTGAGCTACAAAAGCAACGTTTTCTTGACTTCTGCTCGCCGTAATGTTAAGCGAATTAAATCGGTTGCAGATTATTTTTTATCGGCTTTTAGCTTTTGTGACAAAAAAAAAGTAATTGATCATTCTATTTAGTCGAAAAAGGGGAGTAAAAATTTGACAAGCCTACCATACTATTCACTTACTTAGGTTTTACAAGGACTGTTCAGTGAGAGGGCAACGCCGAACTAATCAGAGAGATATGGGTTAATAAAGACAAGAGTCCAAGGAAGAAGCAAAACGTATAGTTTTGATAGCTATTGGCCGCCATTTGGTAACTAACTCGGGGTTGGCAGATGTCGCGCCAAACTTGTAATTATATTTATGTAGAGTACATTTACCTTTGAGAGGAGTCAAAGGAGTGATCATTATCAACGAATATGTACACATTTTCGAGCAAGCATTGATGCAAGCAGGTACGTAACAATGCACTTCGCAGTTTTCTGCTCTATTTTGCACGATAAAAAGAAGGACAGAAAACGTAGAAGTTAAATAAGTTTAGATGAGATCGGAGGCCAAACTAGACTTTACATGCCTTCTACCGAACAGCAGGCTGCTACGCATTTCATGTTTCATATTACGATGTCACTCGATCTTTTGCCTTACAAACCCTCTGCCATACGCTTGGCGCTTGACGCCTAAATCCGTAAACTGAAGAAAAGTTTTTACTTAGAAGTCGAGAAAAATTGCGTATACAAGTCAGCATCATTGGGTAAGTCAAAGATAGTTTATGGAGACACTTGGCCGACTTCATTTAACCGTGTCGGTGATGATGTCGAGAGACCGGCAGGCTCACCACCATAACGACTTTGGTGAATCCCGGTTAGGATTTGTCGATTTTATCGTATTATTATGAACTTTTTTTTTTAGATACCCTACTCATAATTTGCACCCATCCCAGTCATGCTGTACGCACTACCTGAAAAATTTAGCCATTACAAGGCAAAGTTATGGAGCTATCTCTGTGAGAACTCGGATGAATTGGGTTCGATACGCGTGCCCGGTTCAGCTTGAATTAGTTAATAGAGCAGGTGCCGATCATTGATCAGGCTCTGTCGTAAAAGGCGGAATTTGGCCCTAAAGTCAAACCAATACAATTAGCTAATATCGAAATGAGTTAGCAATAATTCAAATATGAATTCTTCACAGTATATTGAGTAACGGCCGTGATCAATATCAAGAGACATTAGCTTACGCAACTAGATAGCCTTTCTGCTTAAGAATATGTAATAGAGCGACGTTCGGGCATGTACCTGAAACGATGGATTGTTTGATAAAACATTTAATGACGTACAATTGAATCCACAGAATCCTCCGGTCTGTGGAAATTTTCAAGCGACCCTACACGAGAGAGATATGGTCTTCAAGTAACTCCAGACACATTTCAGTTTGCCTAAAATGCTACAACCTATCTAAGCATCTCAAGGATATTAACATCTCTTTTGTCGAACCGTGAACCGCTCTTTTGAATGAGCGCTTTCTTCGAGATTACAATCCTTCAAATGCTGCAATAGGCAGTAGTGCTGCGTTGCGATCGATTAAGTCCTTCAGTGGTTCCCAAAGGCTCCCTCTCCGATTTACTGACCGTGATGTGGATTTCATCGCAGTAAACGCACTCGAGCATCCGAAGAAACTGTAGTGCAAACCTAGGTAGGCCCAAGAAGGACGTCTGTGATATTTATTTCAAAAGCAATCTCAGTCTATATTTCACGACTTTGCAGGCACAAATCTATCCAAGGCGCTCAATTTCGGAACATCTTCCGAGGAATCGAATGGTGTGCCTGGTGCACAGTAAAGAATTGGAGCTTAAATCTATCTGTCTGTTAACAACAACAACAAAGGGCCAACGTCACTGACTAGAGTGGTGTACAGACTGTTAGAAAGCATCATTTGTGCGATCATATACAAAAACACAATATATATATATATATATATATATATATATATATATATGTAAACTTTAAGCACCATTATCTAGTGCTCAGTTCGGCTATAGATTGCACTGAAACATCGGTCTATAGGAAAACGATTCGGAACGGGCGAAGTTGATTAACGTGTCTCGGCGTTTCGACATGATGAAATTACATGTCAAGTTAGTATTCGAATAAGTCACTCGTTTGAAGCTTTTCAAAACCATTTCTCATTGGTAACTGACAAATAATTGGCCGGATCTTAAGTTTCTTCAGCGACCGTATCTTAATAACCAGATACCGCTAACGCCACCTATCTGCAAGGTTCAATTCTAGGATCTTTCAGTTATGTTTCCATATATACATCGAATAATGTACATATCACTGTAATCGGTATTTGTAAAATGTATACAAATGATGTAAAAGTACATGCAAGGGTCGACAAAGACAATGGCATTTTACTGTTGCAAGATAACCTACATACGTTTTTAGAAGTATCCGCGACTTAAAGCCTGCACGACGCCTCCACGTATATTGGTTCCGAAAGACCCAATTTTCTATATGATCAAGATTATGTAGAGCCACCCACTTCGAAAATAGTATTCGCGCGAAAGTTGGGACAGAATATGCAGAATGGGCTGCCTTCGGATCAATTAGTCAAAAATCATGTTTGTTTAGTACGCATGGTAAAAACCTTTAAATAAGACGTCTTCTTATACGCATTTGTAAACGAAAATATCAACTTACGAAAATCGCTCTGCTTCGCTACTTCCGAAAAAGTTCCGGAAGCATAATATTCGTATAAGTATCCGAAGACTGGGTCTACTGAAACGCCACGAGTTCCTGTTGCTGCACAAACGTCTTCATCGGTTGCCTACCAAAAAAATTCGATATTTTGCTTGAAGTTCTCCCCAAACGATAGGTTCATTCAGAAACGGTAATCACGGATGCCTATTCGGCCACATCTCAGTTGTTAGAAATATATAACTAGTTTGTGTGAAAAATAGGCCTTATAGGAAATTTAATAAAATTATATACCTCTATCTATACTTTAGGGATGATTATGGAAATTTATACAAACGCCAACTCACCAACTGTGAAGACTTTCCTAAATAATGCCCGTACAATATCGGTCTTTGCTGTATATATAATAATATTGTAAATAATAATGTAAAACGATATGGCAGTCTCAAATCAGCGACCTCCTAAATGATCCAGATAAATGAGCTGTAAGCGTTTCCTGGGAGATAGAACATACCCATTATCAAATGGTATAATCAAGTATATCGGTTTTTACAAAGCATACTATAGCTCATTTTGGCAAGCAGGTGAACAAGTTTTGTTTACTTTCTTTCACTAAACAAGTTGAATAACTTAGAGAACAACGACATTTTGTTACGTATTAAATAAACTTCTTTTCATTGTCTGTAACTGGAACTAGTGCGCTGGGAGTGATTCAAAAGCGGCGTAGCATACCTAATGTCGTTCCCGATGTTCCTTTAAGATCACCGATTGATGTATAGAAGCAGCCCAAATCACGCACATTTAAATCTGGAGGAACATAAAGACGGCCCAGGCCGTGACTAAAGTGGGGCTACGAAGCCGTACATACGTTTGAAATTCTAAAGTGTAGCCAGCCTTTATCTATTCTTGATAAACATACCGACGCTTCTTGTACATGGCCGCTCAAGGTTGGAGAGAGCTATTGCTTTTACAACGTAGGTATCTGATAGCTTTCTCGATAGGTTTGAATACATCAAATTGACCAGTGACAATAGGTTAGGATACACAAGCATCATTGGTTCAAATCTCGCAACAGGCCATTTTGTATCTTGATATTATTTTGCTAGATTGAGGACTTCGCATGATATGTGACGTGGAAACATAGTAAATAAAAAAAAAAAAAAACAATTTTTACGCCCTTAGATTTGAGTATTTGTACTGCTGGAAATTAGCAAATAATTTTTACGCTAAAAAGCTTAGTTGACCACTACCGTTACAGATACTCAGGCAGGTGACATGGAAAATTATACATCACCTACGTAACGGACACCTGTTCGTTGAGATCGGTCGGCCCTCGCATACAGGCGAATGAAGAAAAATAAAGCATCGCTTGGTTACAGATTTCTAATAAACACAGCTCGGATTTCCGGCTTATTCGTTAGTGACGTCTAGGTCAACGGTTGGCTTTATTCTTTCACAACCTTTAATGTTATATGGACATAAATAGATTGCAATGAGTACCCTCCCTTCGTTGAAGAACGGCGAAACGTAAAGGCAATTGCTAAAGACGATCCGTGAATTATCAAAACGTTTCACTGGTAATCCTCGTACAATGGCTTTCTTTTGTTGACTACGTCATGCAAACTATAATCGTGTCCATTGCTTTGAAAGCAGTCGACATTTCATGGAACGTAACTTATCCAAGCTGTTTTTTTCCCAAAATAGTTCCGCAAACGCCTACTAATGTCATAATGACAGCAAACATCTCCTAGGTCTTAATGTACGTAATGCGCGTATAGCAGAAAAATTATTTTAGTTATGCGTTTCGGCCTGCTATGATATGGGCCTGTTCGGTTCTACCGAACCGGTGAAAATACAACTGGCCTACTCGTTTTGCAGGTCTGAGTGGATGCTACTCCACGTATGTAAGTACGTGAGCTATGGCCACGCCAATATCCTTTATTTTACCTATAGACGTCAATTTGAAAGCCTTGCACAGCCTAGATTGGTGGCCTAGAACGGCTGACTTATCTAATTTCTTTGGCATTTTCTTTTTTAACATTATCTTTAGATAAAATCATACAATGTACTTCAAGAATTCTGTATTCGTATATTCCGCGCTTAGTATTTCGCTGAAGGACAGACTAACATAGTTCGTACTCTTATGCGATCCCTTTATTTACTAAGCAAATACTAATCTATTTGGTAGACGTTGCTTTCAAAGCGTCATTTTCCGCTGGCCTCCATTTGTACATTCCCTTTTTTTGACGTCTTTGACTAACATGATAAAAGCTTGCAATGTTTGTTGAATAAAAAGTCAAGATTTCCGGAAGGGCAACGATTTCATACGTTTTTTTCTGGAGCATGTAGCTAACCACGAGCGCTACACGGACATGTGTTTCTCGCAAAGTTGAGTATCACGGCGATAACAATAATAATAATAATTGACGATATAGTTCTAACTTCTGATTAGAATCCCCGCTTTGGCTAGTGCAGGAATCCTGCAGAGACTTTAGTAGAAAGCTTGATTTTAACCATGAATGGCGTAAGTAAGGCCGATCAAGGCTAAGTAGAGCGGTAAATGTTTATATAACATTCTACTGTTTCATTTTGACAGATTCCGATTTAGGTATGTGTCCATCATTACACGCTATTCTATAGCGAGGACAGTCGTCGTCGTCGTTGTCGTATTTTAAAACCTAAGTTATTTTCTGCGTGATTCACGCGCGTGGTGACATTTACTATATATAAGTATACATTATTATTTTTAGGCAGAGCTATAGACTAAACTAACAAGTGTTCATGAAAGTTTTTGATTTGGTCGACGTTTAATCTGCGATCTGTAACAGGTAAGGAGACGATAACGAAAAAAAGAATGGTGAAAGGGGGTAAAAGAAAATGGAATAACTATGCCTGTTTTCGGTAGGTGGGCTTGGCTTCACCAAAACTGCTGTGATAGACAACTCCCACTATGAGAAAATTTCGGAATAATCTCTGAGCGCTTTAGAAGTTCGAAAACTAGTCTGAAGTGTTAAATGGAGCCCCGTATGGAGTATGTCTGCCACTTATTATTCTTTTGACGAGACTTGAAATAAGCCTTGATTTCAGTTGCCCAGGTATGTGATGGATACCTAATGAAAATAGTCATACTTAGCGGCGTTTTGGGTGTGAACCTGTAAACCTCAATGCTTTCAAGGATCAAAATTCGATGGGAAAAATTACGTTTTCAAAAGTAAACCGAAGATTTCTTAATAAATAATCAGGACACTCTTCTGGAAAGGAAGTGATTTGTGAAGCTGAACTGTGGGCGCGTGCAGGTAACCGAGTGCACGAGAAAGTTCGGTTGGTAAATGTGTTTGTCGAGTGACGAAAGAGATCGATGAACAAGATGAAGATGCGTATGTTGCGGGTACTTGTGAAAAGATCAATAGTAAAGAAGATCTATCAACCCAGCTACTGTAGACTTGTACGAGTCTATTACGAAAATGTGTCAATGCGAAATAAGGGTACCGCTTTGGGCACTTTGGCAATCAAGTAGTCATTGTTGTGGTACCATCTTCCTAAAACAATATATTCATTTAACGATAGTAGTTTTTTGCACATAAATAAGCATATTTGTTTCGTTGTTCGCTCCCAACGCAGGCTACTTTTTCCTACATATTTATCTACATTTGACCACCCCGTAACTAATACAATTATAGAATTTAATGTATGCATACGTCGCGATATACTGACAGAAAGCTCCGCTCGCAAGTCCTTTTTTCGCTGAGTGGATCAGATTTCGGATCATCAATGTTTGATTGAAGAGGATTACTCTGCGTAGCTTTATGTACTGCTTGTCTATAAAGCAGTGAAAGCAAAAAATCGTTTAGGAAATTCGTGTTTAAGTTAAAGCCACATCTATAAGAACTCTTTTCCTGGTTTTATATAAAATACTATAATCATAGATAAAATATAACACATTCTATATTGAACCGGTAAAGATATATATACATGATAATACTTTCTCGTTTGGTATGGTAATTTTGGTGATATCGAGTGCCTTATTGTTTGGAGGAAAGGCTAAGGATTATCTGTAGGTTAGATTCGATTCATATCACAGCTTACGGCGATAATAAGGTAACACTTTATCAGTGATAGGTTCATAGAATATCGGCAAAAAAAGGCCAGATGTATATATCAAAGTGGCTAGTGCAAATCATCTGTATTGAACCGGTGGCAAGCACGCTATATTTCTATAGCGTGAACAGGTATAGTCAGTGCAAGGTAGGCTCTCTAATAGATTGTATAATTAATAAGCCTTGTGGCCTAATTATTTGCGATATAGAAGTTTTGTTTATAATTAATTTCAATGACAAACTACTAATGATTAGTTGGTAACACCATAAGCTCGATCGAAGGTCTGGTGTGTTTTTCAAAACAAACAAAGTAAAAATACGACAATGTGGTCGTATTGTTACCTTGTTTGTATGATTCCATTCCCTAACCTGTCAGACAATACGTACTCATCGTGAAAGGTAGAATAATCTTTTTCGTAGAGCCATTTTCTCTGATTTGGATAAATTACACTTGGTAAAGGTGACATAGTATAAGTCCTTCCCTTTCGAAACTACCTATAGTTTCTACGACAATCCATTTACCTATGCAAGCATCTCAGCTATATGGAAATTGTGATTAAGACCACTATGGACGCTGATAATGACAGGCAAAGTAGGTTTTTCAGACTCGGATGTTATTGGAAGCAGGCGCACGTCTCATCACTTAAGTGCTATGTCTCGCTCTACCTAGGCAAACCAATTTGTATCACTCAGGTTGTCTTGAGAACTTAGGCCTAACCGTGTGTTTTGACAATACTTTTCATTTCTCTAACACAATCAGGATGGTTGCTTCAACTGTTTTTGATTACAGCGTTTTGTCTAATGTATAATAAAAAATGCCAAATAAACCAGTTACTTCGTATAGACCAGGTCTGTACTGTAATTTAATGTCTGTTAAAAATATTAATCAATTCCTTGTCCACGTCGCACAAACTTTTCGACTACATACAGGCTTCCACAGTATAAATTACCAACATCTAAATGCTAATTTAAACCATAATTTATATAGATCTTTGACTTTAATAAGAAAGCACGTGTATTTTGTCGAGACTGGCTATGTTAAGTTCATGAAGATACTTTTTTCATATATGCTGATGGATTACTATCTTACTAGAGAAATTTGTGGTTGTTAACGTCGCTTTTGTTATAAGTTGAGGACGTAATAATATTTTAGCTCCTTAAAGTAACTGCACCGTGAGCTAATATCAAGTACTGGAAGAGAAACCGCGCCTCTTATGTTAAGTTATGAAAGGATGCATATTGTAAATTAGTTAAGGTAACTCACTTGAATATTTTGAGCTAAGAGGTATCATTGATTTTTCGATTTAAAATCATTGCGTTGGCGATGATCCTGACACGCTCTTGAGGCGATGATGAACACCTGTTACTTTCGAGGCGCACAGGAAAAGGCAAATCGGACTATGAAGGCCTTGTTTAGGCCATTGGACGGAAAAGCATTTAGCACTGAGTAATAATGTCGTCTTGCAGTCATCGTTATGGAAATTGTTACTCTCTACTACGCGCTACAGTTTGGCGCGTTCGGAACACCTAGCGGAAAAGATGATGTAGGTTGCAAGCTATTTGTACTTGTTTTTTTTTTTATGAATTTTATGCTACTTTAAAAAGGGCTATGGGACCACTTTAGTTAGACGACACTAGTTTGGAAGCGGCTAGAACAAATGCTATGGAAAATGTTGCAGGACTTCACAGTTAGTGGTATTTATGATCTGCATGTTAGACGATTAGTGGGTTGGTAATCATCGATGCCATAGGACCCGTTCGCCGTAACGTCGATGATAATTATAATGGCTCTACTGTTTCGATAGTTATTATTCAGTGTGTACCCTACCAGTGAGAAGGTGGGATTTGAACAACTTCAAGAAAGCATTTACCTTTGATTTACTAAACGACCAATAAAATCTCACTGGAGGTTTCAGTACCTTAATCTTACTTCCACATGCATTTTAATTGTGCCTTACCGGGTGCCTCGTTCCCTAGACTGTGGTACGTTTTAGGTATTCCGGTAACATGTCTATTTTGTGTAATCAAATCTAAAACACCGAGGAAATGGCCGAAAACTTAGCTTAACTATGAGCTGGGCTCAAACTTACTCAACCTAAAATCGAGATTAGTGACTGAGAGGGATAAATGACTGCGCTAAGGTAATTTTTTTCATTAGGTTTCAACTACTCTCATCGACCGAGCTTTCCAAGAAATGTTTCTACGTTCAGCCGAGACCCAGATTTTACGCTATTGGAAAACCATCCACCCAGATAGATGGAGAACGACCTGGAAAAAGATGATTCCAAGCAGAGGCAGAAATTCGAAATGGATTGATGAATAAAATGATCGCGTCTACGGATTTCGACGTCGAGAAATATGTCTGCTGCCCAAGTGCCAGAAAATAGTTATGGAAGATCAGGATACTTATTCTTCCCGCAGGTAATTCAAGCGCTAATTCCTTATGCACATTTCTAATACGCATTCCTGAAAGTAGGCCCAACATAACTGTCACTTTTACTTTCTGTTTATTGCTAAAAGAGGTTTCCTATTGGTATGAGCTAACCTATCATATAGTAACACGCAATGTGGAAATGAAGCTGACCTTTATTGCCAGTTTACGTCGATTGAAATTCTATGTCGGACAGAGCGGAAAGGATCGAGTGTCCTTTATTCCTAAAGATCACCCATGAACTATACGGGTGTTTGATATATAGCAATGCGTGTACTAACAGAAATTCTATATAAACTCTAGCAGTTGTTATAATTCACCCTCGTGTTAACCTGCTAGGTAGGATTAGAATCCATGTTACTTGTCAAAACGTATCAAAAAATAGTTAGATCAATCTGATCACAAATATGAAATTGCTGAAACATATAATACATTTGGTCGTTTCGAAACTCCTTCTTTTTTCCTTTGATTTTTTAAGTAGAACATTTTTATTATAGGCGTAGAAAAAGTTCTACAAAGCAGCAACCCATCAATAATAAAATCGTTCGGTAGTTACGTCGGAATGATATTCTGTGACCATTTTCTATTTAGTGCAATAAGTGACCTTAATTGATTCAACTACGGTTTTCGTCACGAGCTCTTTTTATTTCAGGCATATTTCCCATAAAATCACTATGATCGTTAGAGGTTAAATGTACTATGACTATACTCATATGAACGGGTGGAAAATAGGCGGAGCAGGCTGTTGAGCTAAAAGAACTAACAGTTTGCGACTCGTTCGTACTGCTGATGTCATCGCAATCTATGGTTCCCGCTATATTTAAAGATCTATCTGAAACAAAGGCTGCGACTAGTTTAAGTCGATCGCGGTCTTGGTCTCATATCAACCGTGAATCGTGCCGATAATCAACTAAAGCCTACGACAATAATTATTAAACGCTTCTGTCCACTTTGTACTTACTTCCTGTGTTATTTGTTTCTGTAGCGAACTGTGATCTGAATAGCAACCGTACGCGTACCGTTTCCCACTGTTAGAAATGACACGTTATAACCCCTTTTGTCATTCAGTGTAGAGCTCGATTTTGGCTTAGCATTAAATGTATTATTATTACTAATGTTTCTAGCAACGAGACGCGAAAAGGGTGCAACCTGCATCTTCACTTATTCAGAAAGATCAACATTTAAGGCACGATTTTTTTCTATACCTCTCCGCTTCTCCATGTTCGGTCTCCCATTCTATGGCAGAGACAATTGCCACTGTGTGTTATATCTGACAGCATTGAAGTGTATGAACTGATAACTCAACAGTAGACGCCCCTACAAAAACGCGAGGTTACAGTGTCAGCCAATTGCTGCTCTTCGTCGGTGCCATGTCTTCGGCCGTGCGTTCGTCGTTTTCTATGTAGCGTCCACCGTCAACGTCTTTAGTGTGACCGTCATTATCGTCGTAGAACCAACATATTCTGCGTCATTTATAAGCCCCCGGAAAGGCCAGCAAGGTCGGCGCAAGCAACGCATGGAAATGCTCACAACAGCAATGACCACGATAGTAGTGATGGCAATGCTGGCAGCAGCCTGGTGAAGTTTGCGAATTGCGTTACTCGGCTCGGCTGGGGGATTCTTCAGTCTTCATTCTACTCACAAAGAGCATCAAGCCCCAATAGGGAGTGGTGTGCTCACGAACACCGTTCTACAACGTTTATACCCCATCATATCTTGCACATAGACAGCAAAGACGCCATTTCCTCCTAGGGTTCTTCCTGGAAAAAGACCTTCACTTGCTAGTATTGTAGGACTCCGTTTTTCTACCATAAGGTAGTGCTGGTCGCTCAGTCGGGCCAACAAAGACGCTGCTTGCGTCTTGCAGCCCATGACAACGTATGTGTGAACGACGCTATGAGCGCCAGCACGTGAAAAAGCGGACAGCTTGCCGCTTTGCAAGCCTGTAGTAAGGGTCAGGAGCATTAGCTATGCGAGTGTGCAGGACATCGACAATTTTCATTTTTCGACAGGACGGTGGTAGGGCGGCGTAGGATGCAAGAAAAGGGGGTATGTAGAAAAAGGTGCACGCGGAATGGGGGAACTGGCGTTTACGCGTCATGTCAGGGTTGTCGATCTACCTCGGCTGGAGCAAGCTTGCGTTACAGTTAACCTGCGTCTCCCAGGGGAAAGCGCAGGAAAGGAGAGAGACAAAGAGCCAACGTTTTAGCTCTACGAGAAAGAGAGTGAAAAGATGAAATGACATTTGGCCTTGACATGCTTTTGCGATCTTTTCATCGTGAAGTTGTCCTATGCTGCATCGCGACCTGCATAACCCTGTAGCCGGGCGTCCTAGGCAAGCGGCAAAGTTCAAGCGAGCGTGTCGGAAAGAGATACCGGCAACGCAATTTGACCTGTGACCTACATCAGCTAGAAGGGCATCCGTCTGTTAAATGCCATCGAGCAGAAATTAGACGTCCGGGAAGTAGAAGCCATGACAGCTTCAATCTTTATACGCTACTACGACTTTGAGTTTTTATCTGGTTGCACAGCTAACTTCAGCTTATATGTCTAAGGAATAAACCCTGTATTTAGATACCGCATAGAGAATGAAAAGAAGTTGAAGCAAACCACAGATTTACCCTAGTGCATATTATCTTCCTTTCTTCACACAAATTGTTTAGCATTTGCATATTGTTGGGAACCTGAAGCCTTTACTTACTTCCGGTTCACAGAGACTTAGCTATTGAGTTTTTAGCCGTTTAGTTTAAAAAATTAACTACAGTTACTTTATGGTGGAATTTAAAAAATACAGCTAGCTTATATATGTCATGTAAGAGAATAGTATAAAAAGGAACAGGGGACTTTACATCAAAATAGTTTCGAGGGAAAGACATGTGTTAATTGCACCATTTTATGACGGACTCATGGTGATTTTTTCTGAAGAAGGCATATACTACCCATTGTTCAAATTGTAAAGCACTCGAACAAAAAAGAGGAATGGCTGACATTTCTTTGCGATGACGAGCGACATAAGTACTAAATAAGATTAGGTCATACGCTAAATCGTTGATTTCTGGAAACATTTTGAATTTGTATAACACTGAAATCACCATTAACTACTTATAAAAAATGGAAAATATAAGTTGTAGTATACATATGTTCAGTGTCGAACTTGTTTCCTCCAATTTGATTGGTAAATATATCTAAGGGAACTTACATAACTAAACTATATGTTTCAAGACGGAACTAGAAATGTCTTAATATGCGTAATTTTAGCCGCAATATCAGAATCCCATCACCGTTGAACCTCTGTGGTGTTCATCAATTTTTTTCTGGGCTGTTAAAATGGAAGTGATCTGGCATTGTCATGGCGGAAGAGGATGCCTTTTCTGCTCGCGAGTTCTGATCGACTGTTTCACTGGCTTGTTAATTGTCGACCGTAGAGATTCAAATCGATCATTTTACTAGGGGGCACCAATCCGTAATGCACGATTTCTCTCCAGTTTTGCCAAACGCATAGCATAGGCTTCTTTGATGCTAGTCTGGCTTCTGGCACAGATTGTGGAGCACTTTTTTCGTATCTGGAAATTATTGTTATACGTAGTCAGTCGTTGAGTCTTAAAGACAGAGATATGATTGACGAAACTCCTTTCGGCACCCAAACACCGAGCACTTTTCAGATAGTCTAAAAGTGTTTAGTGATGAATGCTTGGTCTTCTGGCATTGTGAATCGCTACATTGGTTCTGCTTAACTGTAGCAATCATTTCATCAATTTTCGTGAGTGGTCGTGCCCTAGAAAAGGGAATAGCAGTTTTCAGGCCGAGAACAAAGGAAGCACCTTTGACCCGTTTCTTCCTATAATACATCTTGATGGAATTTGATGGGCCTGCTTATCATTATTTTATCGCTCTAACATTGTAAACTATGGGATTTTCACGAAAATCTTTTTACTCTTCTTCAAGATATTCCATGTTAAGCTTGAGCGCGGACACTGTGGACATGTTAGCGCATTTATTACTCTATCAAGTCTCAGTTTTCGAATGACGACCTGTCTCACATTATATATATATATATATATATGTTATTTCAACGCTATCTAGTTAGGAGAGGTCAATACATTTTAGGCAATTTTCATGTATATAAAACTTTTGTTATAGCAGTTACCTTAATATCAGGACCCAGAGGGTTCGGCTATGAGAGTTTTAAAATGGTAGACCTTATCCGTATAGCTAGCAGTTATTTTTATTTTTTTTATCGTAATTACGCGTTGGAATATTATAGCGTACTCTGCAGTAATTTTTAGATTGCAGTCAGGTAGTAGTCGTAGTTAGTTGCTGGGAGGAGTGTTCCAAAAACTTGGCTAGTATCAAACTTAAAAGCAGAGTGGTCTCGTGCAATTTTTGCGCAATAAACGGCAATGGATGCTTGTACAATACGTCGATACGTATTTCGTATTCTTTTCATGAAATAGAATTGATTTATAAATACAGGACACAGATATCTAAGCTCTTCGGAAGAAAAATTAGGGATGAATCAACAACACATAAGCTTCATGTTCGATTTGAAATACAGAAAGCTTGTACTACAGATGGACGATCTTACGTGCATTGCCGCAGGCAGCGGTTCTGGTCCAATACCAAACAGGTTCGAAAACAGCTAAGTCAGGAATACGTGGGCTGGTTCGATAATCGAAAAGGAAGCGCCCTCGTTATTGCGGGTCGCTGTCTCTCGCCTACTGCCACTCACGCTCTGAGAACCCTTATAAATGATTTAGGATTATGACGACGATACCCGTTTTTTAGGTTACTGGTTATATATGGCTATATAAAACCATGGTTATATATATATATATATATATATATATGATATTAAACGATTCTGGCAGGAGATAGACGAATGTAAGCGTGCTAAATTTTGAATCGCAAATTTTCACACATTTCAGTGATCGTAGCAGGCGATCAGCCGTGGAGGAAATAATGTCGAATAGCCTTATACACAACTACTCAAAGCCACTGTGAACTTTCGCATATAAGATTTAACTTAAATGTAGCAGTTACGAAGAAAAAACTTAGTTGCGATTTACGTGTGCCGAATAGACAAGCGATGCCTTAAGTGATCCTTAAATGAAACGTACCACTTCCAATGTAGATAATTTTTTCGGGTTAAGACAATGGCATGGCCCTAACTAAGGCATCATGACGTTGATACACTTTTCGGCAACGACTAATACGTAAAATAAGCTGTCAGCCAATCTGTTATAATGAATAGCATCCCCCAATTAAAGTTTACTTGACTTCTTCTATTTTATTTAATTACGTTCATATTGATCACCGTCTCGTTTTATTATTTAGGTCGTTATACTAGGTTAAAGGATTGTAGTTTGTATGAAGCCTTTCAGGACCACTATAATATATCAGCAATGTTTTTCTCTACAGAGATGTACCCAGCACAAAGGCGTATCCGCGTCCACTGGTCCATGAAGATTGTAAACTTATTTTCCTTTGACAAATAAACGCTGTCGTTATCACGTGTCGCTGTTGCAGCGTGACACATGTAGAATTCGCAGAGCACCGAATAAAGGAAAAGTATGCTATACTTTGACGGTGCTGGATCTAGTAGCGATTTCGTTAGAGCTAACAAGAAAAATGCAGAAGATCATTTGCTCATACCTACCCAGCTGCTAGCGTACTGATCGTTCGATACTTATTATGGCGATGCTTATTTAATGATCAAAGTCCCGGCCTTGCCGCGCTATCGTCTTCAAGTTTTGTGAACCTTTCAGAGGTTTATATGGTTGCACAGAGGCATTTGCGTTGGGCTCATAATCTTTTTATTAAGTCATCTACCATTTTCCTTCGTTATAAAGAAGCAATCCAAAAATTGTTTGAAGAGATGTTGGAGTGAAACTGAATCGCGGATAGAGCCCGATACGACACACTGCCAAAAATGAAAAACCTTTTGAGGATAGATTGCTCGTAGCTCGTTAATTAGACAGCTCGAACTGATTTCAGTTGATGTACAGGGAGTCCTTTTTACTACCTACACATAAATTAAATAGGTTGGAAAGAAACAATGTACCAACTATTTTTGTGCATAGAAGTGACACGAGTGGTATGCAAAAAAAATAATGGCGAAGCTTCCCTCGTATGGAAAAGGTCATGGACTAACATTGTCATGTATAAATTGCATTACAATAAGAAGAAATGTGCCAGATCTCTACTCACACTCACGGAACTCTCCAATTAGGTGCTCTAAAAACAACGTCAAAATGAAACAACGTCACCTTGTACATTAACGACACTCGATGGTAGCGCTATGAGTGACCGCGTAAATTCTGCCGGTAGAAATGGTCTACGATAGCGATAGAAATGCCGAAAAAAAAACAACAGGAGCAATAATATAACGGCTTTTTGTTAAGCGGAAAAAGTCAATGTTTTCTGGCTAATTTAAGGATGTCGACATCAAGCGGGTGTAAGAGAATCAAATATTTCTTGGGAGTTGTCGTCAGCAGAGGGAAACTTCTCAACTAATAGGAGTAAACGAGGGACCCAGGTTCCCCATCGATAAAAGGTTCCTTCTGCCTTGGTTATTATGACGCAGAAGTGAGGGACGTCGCAACGACAAGGACTGGGTCCTACATTAGCGCAAGGCAATGTCGTCATCATCACGGACGTATTGCACAACCACGGGCGCCTACCGCGCTTCCCAGACATTAGTGCTATCACATACAAGCACAAAACAGAACAATAAGATTCGCATGAGAGCAGAAATATTATATCGTAATATAGCATACGTAATAGCTAGACGTAGTACTGGCGATATGAACGTTTCCTGTGGTCTTTCTCGTTTTGAGAAAATTGAACACATTATATTTTATAACTATTTGTTAAGTTATTGTACATTTTCTGCGGCGTCGACGAATTTCATGGGTGAGGCTGAGCGATGATGAATTAGTTAAAAAGTAGGATATCGTTTTTATTGCACTCTTTCCATCTGGAACACATACTGGAGCCTGCATGAATATACTAGTTACTGTTTATATGAAGCTTCCAGATACCTCTAGGAGCTCAGCAAAGAGATAAAATATTCAGTAGATTAAAAAGTCACTATAAATTATTGAAATTTCTTTCTGAGATGCATTACTGGAGAACTTTTTGCTGCACTATGAACTCTATCGAACAATCTCGCTTTCGAAATAGCCATATTTACAATGTAAATCAGAGGCTTTTCTAGTGAAGGTAACCGTCCTATGTAAAAGCTACAGCTCTAATTTCTAAGACATTAAATTTCAGCTTCAGCGCTAAAATTCTATAGATCTATTATCCACAACTGCGGTAATTTTTGTGCTCTGATTATCTTGGCAGTTACTTTTTTCACACCTTTATGGAAACTATTACGGTTGACCTACGCCTAACTAGATGGTTAGAAGTGAAGCACACTCACTTAGCGCAGACTGCATATTAGAAGACTTCAAGAAAGCTCTACGTGTAAAACAGCTCAATTAAATATTCATCTATTAAGCCCAACTGGCCCGGTTAGGATAGTTAGACCTTAAATAGTAGACAGTCCTAAATAGTGTGGACAACTCTACAACAATTTACATTTGTTCAACCATTGGCCTTGCGTTCATTAAATAGTTGCCGCTGCGTACATCATTAGCAATGGGCCGGACCCGCTTGTGAAAACTTCTTTTTCTACTAAATTACTATTTATTCTCTGTAACGAGATTTCAATCCAGCTTATAACATTTTGCCGGACTCTACCGTAAACTAAGCTTGTTTACATCCATATCAGTCAAGACAGCAGTCTTCCGTCACGTCATTTCACACGTAACAACAAGCGTTTCCAGATCTGAAGTGTTCGGTCGGTTGCGCTGTGTCACCCTACAGGACACAGCGATGGTGTGGGTTCGAATCGAAGCGGTAGATAATTTTGGTCTTTCGATAACAATACGAACAATAGAAAAAATTGTCACAGTAGCAACCCCTTGACCTGTTCGGTTTTCTTCACGTTGCGCCTTTTGAGCCTTTATAGTAAGATTTTCCTAAAGCACTGCTAAAACGGCGCTACAATGTAGTACCTTTGAAAGAACAGCTGAGGGTCAGGTATAAAGAAATCAACCACCGACGGCAAGAAGAAGTACATGCGCTTACCATGTTTAACGAGAGCTTGCGGGTTGAAGAATCCTTACTATACGATTCCACACATTATATACAACAGGCACGTGTTTGCATTGTATTGTTGTAGGGACCATATTTTCCCTACATTCGTTCCATACTACTAATTGACTGAGGAAATGATGTCTAACTCATTCTCTGCTGATATTGGGAGTATTTTCGAATGATTAAACTTAGTTATTAGCTGGTGGATTCAGATTGCTCTAACGAGTATTGTGTACTTCAACCAGGAACCAACGAATTCAGGCGTCAGGGAATCTGGCGTATATATGGCCAATTATTAAACGATTATCGGCAGGCAAATACCAATTATTCTCTAGGCTATCATGATATACATCAGCTTGTACTCGGATTCATATTACTTATAAACAATGTTGATTTTTTCGTGACTTTTTTCTCCTATAGGACGGATTCGTTTATCTACCGTCCTGCCGTTTATGGCCTAATTTTATAATAGTTCTTTCTTGTTTTGTAGATTTATTGGATTATTGATGGAAATTATCCGTTTTATAAAAAAAATAGTTAAACTCACCAGGCAGCCAGCGGTCGACGGCCAAAGGCACTGGTCAGGCTTTCGGCTTTTCCTCAAATGCCCATCCGAAATACGCCTGAAACTTTTTGTTTTTCTATCAGAGTATCAATTTCCCAGTAGACGCTAGCAAAGTCTCTCGGCTGTCTGTGTTGCTACTTCTGCTACCGCTGTTTCTTTGGCTGCTCGGTTTACTTTTCTCGAGTTTTCTCGCCAAAATAAACCCGATCATCTTGAACGATAGAATTCTCGAGCTAGGATAACGCCGTCGCTCTCGCTCTGCTAACGTGGATGAGCACCGTTGCCCTGAGGGAATCTATTCAAGGCCTTTCCTTTCATCTTCTTTGCCCACTTCATCGATTCTTACTTGTAGCTGTTTTCGATCGTTAGCCAACGATTGGTACACCTCATATTATATCTTTTTGTTCTCAATAGGCGGCAATATCCATCGAATTTCTCTGCATTACGCAAAGCATAAAGTCGTCTCGCTGATAGAATGAACCTGGTGCGAGCTTGTTACTCTGTATTCTACAAGAAGTGAAATTTGTATACAATCAAAAATATACATTTGAGTAAAACGCCTCCAGCATTTTGAATTTTTTTCGGGAAATCGGGACGGCAGGCAATTATTTGGACGAAAAAATGTGTTCCGGAATCAAAATTCCTGATAACGTAACTTAGACACACTAGAAAATAAAGCTATTGAAGGCCGTTGAAGTGACCAAATGTAGGTACCATGAATAGTACGATTTACTGCGACTAACTAGCCTTTCGAAACGGCCGTAATGTGAGGTCACGTCACTGGGAATGGCGATCTTTATTAGTTCACTATTTTCAACTAAACGGTAAACTTTAACGAATAGAAAAAACCAGCAGTTAAGACAGAACGTTTTCTACTAAATAATTGAGTTAGTAAATAAAAGTAAGTAAGTAAATAAGCCACCATTGAGTAGAGGTGACGGGGACAGTCGACAAGAGAGAAAGATTAGACCTATTTCAATTCGGATGCTTAGTAATCATGTCGACTAATGACGGTCACTCCGTCCCGTTGTTTGTGATGGATGGAAACCGCACCCAGTAGAACCTACATCGCTGACTGCAATACACTTTAACGTTTCTCAAGGGTTCGAACAAAGTCTATTCAAAAGGCTAAAAACAAGGGATTTCCTTCATTGTTTCGCGTGGTCCATCGGTGCAACTTATCATGGAATCAGAATTTAGAAATGAAAAGGTCAACTGTACAAATGGCTCATACACAGTTCTTAGATTAAATGCGCTTTTCGGGCCAACGGCCGGAAGGGAACATCGACGCTTCGACAATGATTTTTAAGTAAGATCATTGTTATCTAAATACGACTTTGGAACAGAAGCTTTGGTAGTAGTTATCAAAGGGAATATATGGAAGGTCTGTGTTTTTTTTTTTTAGCAAACATGAGAGTTTTGTAATCGAGTTCACTTGAATCTACCGCAATATGTTTAGAAATTCACAAGAAACCTAGCGAAGAAATTAGGCCTATTGGCATTCCTGTTTTACACCTTAAGTAAAAAAAGTCCGGCAAGATCACTTTAAAAAGAGAGACATAACACTCGCTTGTCATTTGTAACCTTTGGTTAGTTATCCATCGCAGGACAGTATTATCTAATTGGAGTCCCTGGACATCTAAGCACGTAATGGCCCGGATCTAAATCGTGGCGTAGATATACTTTGTTCCATGCTGGGAGCCAACTATTTGAGGTAAAGGCTAACAGCTCTAGTATCGGACGTAAAATACGAAAGATTTTTTATAAATAGATATTCTGCCCTATTTCCAAACCTTACGACGTCTCTAAAGACTTATAAAATAAGGCAAAAAAAACTAGGTGTCACAGTTACTTTTTAATGATCCAATGAAGTTGTTTTTCTTTAGTATGCGACGAAACCAGCTAATGAGACTATAATACGTTGTGCGAGAGCCTCTGTATCTCCGCTGTATCGCCTAACAAGCAGAATCTATCGTGATCTGATTTCGAGTCAGGTGAAAACGTATCAGTTTTTTTTAGCCCGTACAAAATATTCCGCTAACTATCGAAAATGACATAGATTATTCCATGCGGACCTCCTGGAAAATATTAAGCAAGGCGTCAGTTGTGGCCATATCAGCTCTAATTAAGTTACAACATTAGCTAATGGAAAGGCTCTCCTTAGTCTAGTTACTACGGGATACTAGCTAAAGCCGAAAAGCATGTGTGATATATCGTATTGAATGAACTTTTTCCTTCAAAATGTATCGAACAAATGCAAGCTAGATGCGACTACCAATTGAGGAATATTCTTTTAATCCGACATCAATGCATCCCTGATTATTTGCAGAGTAACTGAAACAATATACATCAACTAGTATAGTAAATATAAGTATACCAGAAGAATATAAGAAAAGCAAAATAGATTTTTAACTATGTATTTTTAGAAAACAAACCTTATTCGGCTGCATGGTTGCGTTTCTCTGGATTGTTCTACAACTTACAACAGTTAACAAACAAAGTTTTTTGACACGAGTACGTTTCTGCGTAATGACGTTCGCAGAAACTCAGTTTTTATTTCCTAGGACAAAAGCTAACCCTGTAGGATCTTACCTTTTCTCTGAAAGTTATCTCCACTTTTACGTGCTATTTAACGTTGTGCATTCATTATCCGATCAACACTCAGCAAAGCCCTGCTCGATGCATTAATATAAACCAGAATGCGTGTCTTTAAACGAGATACTACTGCTAACGTAAAGAGCGACTATAGTCCTTTTTACGATTTTACGTTCCTAATCATTTGGCTTTAATTTTATTTCGGTTCTCATATATTCCCTACGACGCAGAGTAACGATTATGAATAGCATTGAAAAAGGAAGGACTAACAAAGCTGACGTTCCAGATACGACGCTTTGAGTTAGCTTGAGTAAATAGCGCTCGGAAGCTCAGTCTATTGGGCCATTGTTATGCACGCCCACACGTCACGGAGGACCGTTCAAAATATCTCGCTATTTTCTTTCTTATCTCTGATCTAATTAAAAACAGTCGTAACAATACCTAAAAAAAAAATATATATATATATATATATATATTAATAGAAGAATATACAAATTCAGTACCACTCAGATATTTTTAGGCCGATACTCCTGTTAGGTATTACTTCAGATTGCTAGTTTCCGCCAGCACAGAGCGAACTGTTCCTACGATAGCTACCTAAAATTGATTAGTTGCCCCCGGGCCTAGGCGAACGCATGGGAGCATCACGGCACTCCCACAATTTGATATCAGGAGCAGAAACAGCCAAAACAGCAGACCTATATGCATACAAGGAGGTTAAGTAAGTTTGAAGGTAAAAAAAATAAATTCACAGTTAAATATAGACCTATATTGTTTAGCTTCTTTCCGACCTTTTACAGAGGTAGAAGAAGTTATTTTCTAATAAACAGTCGTAACGAGGATTCGATCTAGATTAACGTATAGTAAGAAGACAAATTGTATTATTATTGTAGGTAAATAGAGAGATGGGCAGATTTCACAGAACAAACACTTAATAGCACGCTACCGTTTACTTGTAAGACGTAGTAAAACGGTTACAGAGTTTAAGGACTTTTTGACCGGCTAAGGCGCTCTTGCTCGTATTCAGCCCTTAGTTAAGGCCAGATTTTAAACAGGTCATCGTATATCATACAATCTAGCAAACAGCGACACCTATGCCTTGATACTTCCAGAATACAGAATCTCATGTATTATCTCTTCTTATTCGGTAACTGATACGTGCTAAAATATCCTTTGAGCGTTTAGCAGATAAATAGACGCGTCGTTAAGTAAAAATACTAGACAGTTCATTGGGCATTATCCCAATTGCAAAAGTCATGTTTTGAACAGGAAAGGGCATCGTAAGCTGCGGTTCGAAAAAGCATGTAGGCAGTTACGTCGAATATTCGAATAGACACAGAAAAAGAAGCACTGATTCAAGGAAAAGACCTATGTTTTTAGACCCACGTACAAGTTGGGAACTATAAGTTTTTTAAACACTTCAACCAGTCGCCTCCGAGTCAACCTGAACGAAATCGACTGCAGAGATGATGTTAATGTTCAGATAAGAAACTCTGGCGGTGGAATAATATTTTTTCCCTGGCATTGATGACATTGTACAGGACTAGTCGATCTAGGCTCGAACTACAGAATAAATCGGACAAACATATTCAAAGGCTTATAAAATAGATATTCAAGGAAAAACAAGTAAATAAAAAGAACATTTATATTGTTCGTCAACATGTAGGTGTAACAAATAAGGACTAATTAAAAGTGCATACATAAAAAAAGACTTATACGCAGCTTTAGTGCATGTTAAGTAAGGCAAAGGTCGAGCTGAATTTGAGGACTAAATTTTTTTATTTTTAGATACTTTTTCAATCCGATATGTTTTTTTGGCTTTACAAATTATGCCACGGGCTGCTCGATAGCATCATTCATCAGCAAATACGCTTGTTAGCTCGCAAGTGGCGGTGTTTTACCTCTTATCGGAGCGCGGATAGCCCCCTCCTGCACACTGAAGCGTCTATCGAACATATTATTTACGTTTGCAAGACAACTTCCTTACAACCAATGCAGTAATCCGCTTTTCTTTGACAGTCTATAATGTATTTGCCAATAATATAAACGGCAATTTTAGTGCATAGACACAATTCTATGAAAAAAAATGTATTATTTGGATACCGGGTAGACGTCAGCTAGTACGAGATAGGGGGCACACGTTATCTACTATGATTAGTATTGTCGTCAAGCTAGTGCTATTCCTGTCACATAGTAACACTTTTCCGATCATCAGATATTACGATATTACACAAACGAACCCCCTAGGCCTACTTAGTATTTTCAATTATTTCTTTACTATTTCGGACAACTGTATCTGCGGAAATATGGACGCCTTTATAATCGGCTTCTATTTTATGTCTGGCAAACCATTTAAAATTTACAAAGCAAGACACCTCAGAGATTTTTCTGTACCCAGATAACGACTAGATGCTGATCTTAGCCCATTGCAAGACGGTGCAAACAATCCAATTAGCAACAGGAGTTTTAAGAAAATTTCCAACAGCTGACAGACCGGGTAAGGGCACTATGTATCCCCAACATCGATCCTCCCGTTTAGCTGGCACATTTTTTGAATTTTTATAATTAGAGAATTACCAAAAACCTTGTTTTCGAAATTCAAATTTTTGACAGGCCTATGTTATAAAACCACTTTTTCAAAATGATCGAATTCTATTTTTTCACCAAAAACTAATTGACCTTCAAATTGTATATTTTTACAAGTCGAAATTAATCTTATAGAGCGGTGTTTTGGAGGAATATCTAGATACGTTTCCCAGTTGGTATCATTGATGCAGCTTTTACAGAGCAGCCCTTGCTATTTTCGTGTTTACGCACGTGCCCTTATAGGTTTATTTCAGCTCTATACGAGCATCTTAATTACTTTAGAAGAATATTCTAATGTAAATCATAATAGGGCTTGAAGCCTCAGGCTCGTTCAACTAGAACAAGAAGTGTTCCGCAATTGAGTCGCAATTTTGGCCGCAATTGAGGCAAAATTGAAATGTTCGTTTCGAGAACGACACAACAAAGACTCTACCACATATTTTAGTGCTTTTCATCTGTGGGCAATTTAGCAAAACGTTATCACATACATTTCCCAAAACTTTATAGGTTTATAACTGTCCACAATATCTTATATAAACTATGAGAGTAAGCAAGTTTATCACGTAATAGAAACCTTGTCATTTGACGGCTGTACTCTTAGTAGAAATCGAACCCAAAATCTATTAGGGGTTAGTTTTATCATTCGTCAAGCGTAGCCTAGGATACTTCTTTTATGATATTATATATCATAGTGGCTATCGGAGTGGCTAGAGCCAAGCTTACCTCTGGGGGTCCTCTATAATGGCTTTTGGCAGTTAATCCAACTAGTGAAACACTGGGCGTTGGACACAGAAAAAGGAGTTAGACGACAAGCCGTCATCAGTATCCCAAGAGCACTACTATCAACACCGGCGTGTCAATAAATCATATGCGGAAGGCGGATAAACTGCTGCCCTGCCTTAGGTCCCGCTTCTTGTCGCCTGCACTACATATGCACTCCTTCCGTCTGTAGGATCATAATGTAGCACTCTACAACAAGAATAAACGATAACAATGCGCGCAAAACCATAAAGACGCAATGGTCTGTTTCTACCACCTAAGCGTACGAAGAAGGCTCATCGCTGAGGCCCATAAGGACAGCAATATTATATTGGCTTTTGCAGAAAAGGCGAATCCGTCATTTAGCCGGCGACAGTAACTGTTTAAAAGAAAGAAAACTATGCCGATCTGGCCTGAAAGGAATATTTTACAGAGCTAAAACACTGGTTTAACAGCGGGCCTATTTTAGCATATCGAAGTACAATTAATTAGAATCATTATTTTAAGATCTATATCGTCACATTAACATCTTGAACATGAAATATTGATTGCGAGCTAGAATTGCTGATCGTTAATGATATTTAGATGTACTGTATATATGGTTGAATATTCAACATGGTCTAGTTAGGAGCTCTTGATAATAAAAATGTAACAGCTTTTGAAATTAATCTCTAAAATACATTTTTTACTTAGATTGGTTAGGAGAAACTTGCGGGACTTCGACAAAGCCGCAAGAATAGTCTTAGACCGTGTCCTGCCATATTTATTACTGTATTAGAGTATACATGGTGCCAGTACGCAAGCCAACGACAAAAAATGGTGCGGTTGTATAGCACCGTTCAATATGCTTACCAGTCATCGGGCTGTTCTCCGCTTCACGCCGAGGAATAGCATATCATCGGTCATATACGATTTGTTCACTGTAGGACAAGCGGTCATATAGCGATTTCCTCTTCTTTTTGTCCATTCGAATAACCAACTAGGCGGCCGACCAGGCAGCGATAAGTTATCAAAGACATTCGATGTGCTGCATTATTAAACAGCGGCAAAAAGAAACTGTATCTCATCCTATCAGGGCGGAAATGCTGTGCTTCGAAACAATAGCCGTAGGGCAGCCATACATATGTAGAGCGAGCGATACTTTAGTATTTACGGACG
Source organism: Varroa jacobsoni (assembly GCF_002532875.2). Classification (NCBI taxonomy): domain Eukaryota; kingdom Metazoa; phylum Arthropoda; class Arachnida; order Mesostigmata; family Varroidae; genus Varroa; species Varroa jacobsoni. Next base: position 120,516 of record NW_019213639.1, read on the forward strand.
ATCAACCGGCTCGATTGATTTGCCTATTGGAAGGGGGTGAAGAAAGGGGTGTTTTAGAAGCCCTGCCATCGGCAGGCCACATCAGTACAGTCATCGAACAATATAAAAAGCGGTACGCCACAGTGTAGGAATGCGATTTGAAGCCGTTTCACCGAGTTCGACTTGTTATTTACTCTTTTACGTGTATGGCAGGCTAGGCGTTAATCGTTGTTTGGGTAATCGTTATAGATACGATCTAAACCGAGCTGCGCGCTTACAAAGGCACTCAGAACTGCGGCAATGGGCCGTCCACGGACTACGTGCGGACGCGCAGTCCGGGACAGCAAGCTCGCTTTTTGAAAAGCTCCATACGTTCTATTGGAACCACATTATATTCTATTTATTTTCCTGGTTGCGTACATACCTTTTTTTGAATAGCGCTGGTCTTGTTGCAGTGACAGGAATAACCGTTGCGCGATTATGGGCAAGGGTGAGTTAGTCGATAAGTATAAACACACATATAAGCCAAATACTGCCACTGGAGATACTGGAAGACCTGGCTTCTTCGAATCCGAAGATGTTTCTAGATAAGTCGTTCCAGACATTATAAGATTGACAGGTGCTAGACCACTTCGATTCAGATTTCACGTTACATTGTACAGAGCAATTCAATTTATACGAGCATAGTATATATGGATCTGATTGGAATAGGTTTAGTGAATTTGTCGTATACTATGTAGAGTTGTCCTTAGGTGTTACCATCGTATGTTTCCATCGAGACATCATCACGGCCATTCTGCGTCGTGGTCCTTATTCTCGGTACTGTTTGGTTCCACCGAACGGCCGAATATAGATCTGCAGATCACGCGAACTATTCCGCCAGCGGAGCGTAGATTCCCTTGCATCGCGAGTGCCCCACTGGCTGAGTGTTGCACGTTGTATACTTGTTATAGAAGATCATCGTATAATTTCTGAAGGACTGACTTGAGCCGAAACGTTTCTCAGGTTGCATGAGATATGTGACTTCATAGCGTTAGTAGTTGTCTCACAGCTCACTGATTCAAACTTAGCGGGTTTATGATAGTAGTTTGCCCGACCAATTGGTAGCATGCTGATCTATCGCGAACAAACCCTATTATCTCCTGAGACGGTTTTCTTTGTTGCTGATGCTGAACGCGGCCATCGCTGAGGTTGGGACGCTGGATGTAGTAATTGTTGCAGATTTGATTAAGGTGTGGATATTGATGCCGTAGTGCATTTTATTTGAACTTCACGTTCTTGCCACCTTAAGCCGGTCGGTAAGAGTATCACAAGGTCCTGCTGCATCGTGAGCGTTTTTTCCCATTCGTTAACGTGAAAAGATGTTTCAAGTAGTACGTCTGGCAATAGCGTCTTACGTTTGATTAGATGACGACGACGTGTGTCTGCGCTCGTTTCGAGTTTTATGTCTGGTATCGTTGTTAGGTGTTCTATCAGACGGCTGGCTTACAGCACGAAACCAGGTGTATCTAGATCCTAAATTGAACCTAGACCACAACGATTAGCACGTTAGGCAATATGTATGCCACTAAGTTATCATGGGGACGTGCTCTTCAGCCTAGTCTTTCTGAGCCGTCTAAGTTCGTACTTTGTCTTCACGTACATTTCGCCGACTTCAAGTGTGAAGATTCAAAATTCGAATATAAAGAAAATCGAATTATTTTATCTTAGTGCTAATATTCTTTTATTAACTACTATTTTATATTATATTTTCTAGTCTGCCATTAAATCTAAATTTTTTTTCAGTAGTTTGTATTTTTTGTATTTATTATTTTGACGTATAAAGTTGGCATTGTCATGCTGGGGCCCAGTATTAGCGGATCTTTAATTATTATACCTACAAAGAATTTAAGTGTTAACCTGAATTTATGAGAAATCTTGTTATCGATTTGTTTAATAATAAAAAAAAAATAATTATTAAGTGTAAATGGAATATCTATGTTTTGGATAATTGGTCAATTATCTGGTAATCGTCATCTTCAGAATAAAAAATAATCCTAATTACTATATATATATATATATATGCTCCAAATATATTCCGTCAAGCATTAGTCAGGACAAGTGATTAATAGTTTTTCTAATCTATTGATTCAACAACAATTCGTTTTATTTTCGATCAGATTGATGATAGGGTCACAATTTTGTCGACTATGTTCTGTATAAAATTCAAATAAATAGATGTTGGTAACAAGCAACGGTTAGTAATTTATAACTAAGTTAAATGAGAATTTCGTCGCTTACGCTTGATAAATATTGCTCTGCTGGGTGCGTAAACGGTATTACTTAAGCTTTCTTAAAAAAAAAAACAACAAAAAAATATACACAATTACCACTAAACATTTTTATGTCGCATTTATCTATTATGGCTTAATTGATTGTCCCGTTTATGATTGTTTTCACAGTAAATAGGTTACTACGGTTCAGGCGTTTATTGTTGAGTTCGTTTTAGTTTCAAGAAATCTGTCATTGCTCATCCATTCCGATGGTATGAATGAACGCACTCGGGATCAATCGATAGATCTGTTCCTTCGTAGTTTGCTTCCATCCATAGTCTGAGCCAACTCGCTTGCTTAGTCTTCATCCTAGGATTCAATGCTACTGGTAGCGCCTGCTCTTTACCATTCTTTGGTCCTTCCTTCTTTGGCTTTTTCCCTTTTCATACCCTTCAAGTCCGTTCTTCTCTCATCCGGGCCCTTGCAAGTCGCTGCCGCCTGCGTTACCACCACCTCCGCTATCGTCGATTCGGCTGGCACACGCTTCTGATCCCCGGGGGATAGCCGACGAACGAAGTTCGGAAAAGCCAAACCAAGTCAGGCAGACAACTTCCCAAAAGCCATACGTAAAGCCTTTGGAAAGCTCTCGAGGGTGAGCAAAGCTGTCTCGTCGTTCGTTTGCCCGCTGCCTGAACAGCTTCTATCCCTGTTAGAACTACTGCTGCTACACCCTCCGTTCGGCTGTCAAACTACTGTCGAACGGGCCAACCGATATTTACCACCAGAATGAGCTCTCAACGTGGCTCTGGAATAAGCTGAGGCTAGAATGAGCCAGGCCGGCGAAGGGTGTATCAAATTAGATAATTATAATATAGGAATAATAATATGAGGATGAAGCGTAAAAGAATAAAGGCCAGTTATACAACAAGGAATAGACATCTAAAGCGCAAGCACCTAGGCTAAAGGCTCTCCATCAAAAATGCCTACAGGGTTATCATCATCATTGTTACTATAAACTAATGGCAGAAATTAGTAAGACCAAGAACGCTGACCACGTCGTGGTCAATTACAACTACATATTATACTGTAACAAAGGTGTAAATAAATTATCTTGAATATTGCGGCGGCAAGACGCTATTTTAATGCAAAAGACCGATCAAATATGAGCAATGTCACGCTCGATCAAAACAGCCGTTTTAACCACTACAGTATTGCGAAAAAGCTTTGGCGCAGTTTCTCTATTACTCGGCTATAAACCTGTTACTCGGCATAAATTAGAAAATATGTTGGCGCGTTGTTACTACTAGTCTCATAATCCCTCTTTGGTAATATTTGAATTTTAACGTAGAATTGAATGGCTTTTCAGGGTTTAAACGAAGACTTTCAGATTTACGCGTACTCAAATCGCTCTGATCACCGTTAAGTTCTTAGCGAGCTTGGGCACAGAATACGGAGAAAGAACGTAGAATAGCCATGTTGGAATAGAGAGGAATTGCTGGATTGGTGATACGTATACATATAAACCGCTGCTTCCTTTATCATCTAGGTGAGCTTTTCGATGCGCTTGTTGCCATTCAGACGAGACTCAGAAATCACGTATAACTTGTTTAACGTATCTTCACATTTTGGCCTGTCGTATAGCTTTTTAGCCAGTTCGCATAGTGATGTCAAGTTAGGATGTATTCCCTTCGATATTAATTGATCTGCAATTTAATTCGCATGTCACTTAGCGCATAATCGTACAATATTCGGACATCTTAATATTAATCGAACTTGAAAGTAAGTTTTTGAAGATAAAAAGGATCTAGTTATTATTTCGTCTAAAGCAAATTCGTTACACCTCTGTGTGATCCTCTTTTAACCCAGATTTTATGGGAACTTATTTACCCAGAAACGGCTACTTCTTTTCGAACTTCTGAGTCCTACGAAAATGAAGCTGCTACCACACAGCGAGCGGCTGCTACTTCGTGTAAGCTAAAGTTGTACTTTTCGTGTTTCACATTCGATAGTGTCGTTGAGTACTGCTCTAAACAAGACGCACGAAGCAATGTTTATCTACGCCCGCGTTCGAACCTAGACCAACACGTGCCTTTAATGTTACTACACAAATCGGCTATCACTCTGTGCTCAGTACCTACAGAGCAAACGGCTCTTGATGATCAGTAACTCGTAAGTCGGAAAGGTCACACTAAAACAGCCCGTCTTTAGTCCAAGTTTCTTTTCAACAATGATAATTTTTTGATATGTAAAAGAGTTGACTGCATTGCATAAATATATCATGGCTGGGAGTCGTCTGACAGTGGTCGGATTCAGGTATCTTAGCGACCCACTTTTTCTCATTCTACGAATTACAATAATAAGCTGCTTTAAAAATGGGCTCTTAAAAAGCTGTCCTATAATCCCAGCTCATATTCTGACCACGAATATTTGCTTTGTTTGCGAATTATTGCCAGGCCAGAAAATGGCCCCTATATTGACGAAAAGGTTACTTTTATCAGCCGCTTTGGAAGGTCAAATTATAACTTTTTTTTATAGCGCCCTGGCACTAACAAGCATTGTATCGTGGGTTTTCCATATTCCGAGTATCTCGCCTGCTCTCTTCTGGTACGAAAGTACATTTAGATCCAGAATACTTTGGTAGTTTTACGTGATAACTTTACCAGTGTTATGTGCTTTTCATTTAGAGCTGCTAAAAAAAAATGTATTTTAACTCTGTTAATTATCAAAAAAAAAAGAATGAATAAGGAAATGTCGATTTTTTTAATCACTACTATTTTGGCTTTTATTAAGTCAACAATTTTTCATATTTTTTCTAAAAACTAAATGCAATTATTAGAAATTAAATAGGATCTTATTTTGAAGCAAGAACTAAAATAGGCAGTAAATATGAATATAGTTTTTATTTAATCAAGTAGGATAATGATGTTATCATCAATAAATATAATTTTATTATTTATGAGAAACTCAATAAAAAAAAAAATAGAAATATTTTTTATTTAAAAAAGGTAGCGAAAGTAGAATAATAAGCGCGTTTATAGTTAAGAAAACGGGCTAGGTTCGTTTAGGAAAAATGTGGCTTTGTGACTGAAGTAGAAACGCGCCCAAATGCCTCTTCTCACATACTGCCCGGAAACATATTTTTCTAGTGGTCCTTTTTTTTTGGCCTGAAATTGGTTGTCGCTTCAATTTGAACTATTATAACTCATGTGGATATAATATGATTAGAAGTACGTCGATAGGCTGACTAAATAAACACAATTAATAGTCCTCAACTACGTGAACTCAACGACGGAAATCAAAGCGTTTTAAAGGATTGTTTGTTAGTTATAATTTTGAAATTAAATTTTTCCTTAATAATAGTATAATACATACCCTTCTTACAGTTTACACGTAGAAACACTTGTGAAGAAATGTAAGAAAAAAGGTATTTACATGATAGCATAGTACTTCTAATAGGCTCTAATAGGCTCTAATAAGTTTATGATGTTCGCAATTTTCATAGAGTTCTTTTATAGGCTCTTTGGTAATCATTATAGGATCTTTGATGATCATCATTTATGCTACTAGCTTCAGATACTAATCCCGCCATCCTCCTAAGGTCTATTTGCTTTCGTTAGGGCTAAATGTTGCCGTGCTTAAAATCAGGGCCTGTTGTACAATTTCTCTTCATTAAAGCCGCATCAAATCGTTTATTCTGCACCGTTTATGTTTCCTTGAATAATTAAACAAGTTCATAGTAAAATTCGAAACTACTCTGGAGCATTTTTTAGAACACGTGCTTCTATTTATTTATGTGCATGTATATATAATTCCGGAGAAGAAAACGTTCGCATTTCTATTATTTTAAATTGATACTATGTTATGACTGCGCCCCTTAGATGAACGCGTTTGTAATTTGTAATTAATTAATTCGACCGCTCAGATATCTCAATCGAGCAGTCAAGTTCAAGAAGTTAAAAACGAGACCTGCAATCCCTCAGTAGGACCCTTCCCTCCCCGAAACTGTGAAGAGCGGTGGCTGCTGAATCAGATAGTCTGCACAATTACTCGTTCATATAATACAAATTTACTAGAAATTGATCGATTAGGAGCTAACAAGTTTAGCCTCATCTAGCGGATTCTGATCTTAAGAATGAGCTTGAGACCAACTGCGAGCGGTGAGGTGTCTGACACACATCAAACTCATGGTTGATAGATACAACGCGGTCGAGTCAGCTTTCATGTACAACGATGCCAGTGGAAAAATATCCACGGAAGTCAACATCTGTTCTATTGCCCTCAGGTACTCGTGAGCCCAACTCGTTAATAGTAGTCAGCGGATAACGGTTGACTATTGATATTTCCTTGAATAAATTCACGAAATTAATCCGTTTGTATGACCAGAGGCGTTACCATCGCGACATGAACTACCCATTTTCCCCTGAGTCGCTAACGACAACAAAAAGCTTACAAATGAACTCATGTCGAAAGCTCGATACACGAATGTGTCAATAATAAAATCGGCCGGGCTCCTCCGATGATTGCGCAATCATATCAAAGACCCAGCTCGGTGTTCTATTAGCCGAGCACACGTTACCGTGCTCGTGACATGGCAGTGCGTAATGCTATCGCTGAAGAATTTCTGTTGTCTGAAATGAAGATGGCAAGTGAGGAGATGAAGAGAAGAGATGGCAAAGCCCTCAGATCATCGCACGTTACCAATGATGGCGACAGCATTGTACGAATCTGCTACACGACAAGGCTTCTGTCAACCGAATAATAGTACTCTTACTTATATAAAGCGCCAAAACGCAGATTATCAAGAGGAGACAATGATCGCCCCCCAGAACTTCCTGGATCCAACGTCTAGACGCGTTGTTGCTTTATCGTTGTCGCAGCAACAGTGGCACAAATCAACGACAGAACCACATCATCAGCTATCACATAGCAGTCCAATGACAAATCGATGTTTGCCTCGCAGGCCTCGATTGGGCGGCAGTAACTGCTATGGCAAATCGCGCTCGAAGAAACGTTCCTTTTGTGGCAACAAGTGTCACGCGCTCGCATATTGTTTGGGCCGTCCTACTTACCTTGAGCTAAGTCAGATTGTCAACCAACACGATAAGTGTTGCGTGGGCCTTCGGTGACATTACCACGAAAATGAACCCCGCTCTGGAGAATATCAGATGTGTAAAGATCGTGTGCGTGATTTCTCTGTGCGTTCGTGGCCCGAGGTGGGCATCTGTGGCAGTTATATCGATATCAGCGTCAGTAAGAGTGCCAGTGACGATCGTAAGGATTGCTTCGGTTCATGGGTTGCACAGTCTCCATGCGAATCTGAATCTCCATGCGATTGTTCCTTGAGCCAGACAATAAGTTGAGCTCTACGGTGCCGTCGTTTGTTAAGAAGCTTTAAGGTATCCCACCACTGTGCAAGTTAGATTTGTCAATTCAAAAATGCGTAAACAAAAATGCAGCAGTGATTCAGAGGTACCTAATCCATCTCATTTGTTGTCAGACCGATATCAAAAATGTAATGGTCCGATTTCGAAGACACTACGTCTGTTTAGCGCCCTACTGACGTTTCTTATGGTTATTCGGTTAGTTTTGTTTGCACGCCAGCCACATTCTACGATACCCTGTAGCCTAAAATCCTTGTGCTACTTACTGATGTACGATTGCTTCTACAGGGCTATGTATAAGCGCGTTTTTTACTCCTGAGTCAAAACTTGATCAGAGGACCTATTCGAGAGGTAACCAATCGGGGTGACATTGTGCGTCCAATATGCTGTGCTTTTCGCTGTCTAAGCCATCAAACGATGTGGAAGGACTCTGACCATTGGAATACTAGAGAATCAAGCATCAATAAATTTCGGGTTGTCCATTAAAGATGCCGATGCATTAAGGTCTTATAATGGATAATTCTATACAGCCTGTCTATCTAAAGAACCCTCAATTGCGAAATCACCAGAGAGAAGCGGAGATGCCGTGGACCTTCGTCTTAGCTCTGAAAGACGAGTGCAACGTTCGCGAAACATTCATCCGCTACGACAGGGAAATGATATATACCGATTTCGATCGAATCTGGACTAATGTGCTAGATGGGACACATTACATGGCATATACAACGCCCCATTAACACGTCATCACTACTTTAATAAGAAAAATGGCAAATTGTGTGCAATTGCCGGGCTGCGGTCCCAGGTGTAATATCCAATCCAGGTTATGTAAAACTGCTGTAAGACTTTTGACTGACTACCTTCATACTACCTGAGTCATATGGTATCTGTAGTATTTGCATCGTAGTTGTGTCGGCGGACCTAAAGTGCTCATGCATGATGAATTTCCTTAAGTCTGAATGTCCATTTTTTCGCGGCAAGGAACCGATCACAGTGTTCTCTGCTGTCAACTGAATATGATCACGTGGCGAACGATCCCTAATGGGTTTTTACTAGCAACGATTTAACACAAGATTGTGTACGGTGTTGATCGTACAGAAAGACAACAATGGCTATACGACCAACTACGATGGCCATATTCTATCTTGTTTCATTGTCGAAGGGCAAGATTTAAGGTTCATTGAAAATGTATTCTTATGATTACGTTTGGTTAACGTGTCATTAATCAACCACGAAGGCATCAATCATCATCTCCTCAATCGCGGTGTCACACCAGTTGAGGCTAATCTGATAAGCTGTGCTCGTACGACACATAGCATCATGATTTATGACGCTTTTTTTACGCGCGTTGCGATGGGGCGCCCTGCTGATGGATTAACAATGGATCTGTTTCGTTCTAGGACTGAAAAAGTTGCGGGATATTTGCACATACTGTGCCATTACAGCCGGAGCGACAAGAAGATTACGACGTACTACTTCCAGGTTTTTAACGATGCTTCTGAGGCTGCATACGATATAGTAGTCCATCTACAATTGGTTAATATAGGCGGTTTCAGTGAAAGTTCACTGCCTATGGCCAAATCGAGTCTTGTTCTTTAAAACATTGTTCTGTTTGGCGGTAATGGCTTTCCTGCTATCTGTATGTTCGCCGTCGTATCCTTCTAAGGGGCTGCTAATTAAAGTAGGGCCTATATTAGATTAAGAAGATTCGAAGACTACCTAATACTTGCGTACCAAAATCTCGCGGTCCCGGTCAAATCCCGGTATCTGTAACTGCGTGGCTAGACTGCAGAAGTTGTAGTCTGCAAATAAACGTTGTATGCTTGGAACGTATACAGTGGCTAGTTTTGCGTAAAAGCGCCGCATTTCTGCGTCTGCATTCTAAAAGAATGCTGAATAATGATTTGGACCGTTGAGGCGTCATTGCCTGAATATGATCGGCCTTGAAGGTCGCTACCCACTGCTGACCGCCATAAAACTCCCGCGAACTCCATTGAGCGTCGCTCAGAAGTTACTCGAATTGCCTGGATTAGCTTTATCAGCTTAGGTTGTTTCATCAGTTGGGAAAGCGACATTTGCACTGTCGCCAATGTACTATCAACCTTCGTGAGCTATTTACGGCCGATGCTGAGCTGCACGAGGATGCTGAATGGCATATCATCAAATACTTCTTTGTCGATAGAAGAGCCGAAAAATAGGTCTATCTGCAAAACGGGGTAGCCGGAGGCAATCCGTAATCTGTGAAAGGTCCACATTTTAACCACAACTCCACGTATCTTGAATACAAACAAAAGAGGAACGCTCGTCTAGGCTGTTTTGTCATGCGACATTATTGCAATAATGTCCTTTTTTGTGTTAATGCGGCTTTATTAGCCTTTTCTTAAATTGCTTTTTTGATTAGCTCGTCAAGTCAATAGAGCCCTACCTTGCTTCTACATCACCTATAAAAATTGCCCCCGATGACCAAGTTGAGGTCCTGCTGCAGTCAAAGCGTTGGGTATGCTAGATTTCGGCGTTGCCCTCGACACAAGTCACCTAAGGAAGTCGATAACACGATACATTGCTTGGCCAGCCTCTGCAGGTATACGCGCAGTATATTTAGAATCTTTGCAATCTCTGTGTGCCCCGTAGATTTAATTGGCATTATGCGAATTGCTCATATCACAGCCGGTTTATTGTAAGCTGGCCTAAGTTCACCTATCCGATGACATAAGATTATGTGTGCGATTCAGGGCCTCGGAAGCTGCTGACATAGCAAAAGATTAAGCGGAAGTTCAACTTTCCGCGCGCGTCTCGAACCCATGTTGGTACATCGGTCTTCCATACTTTCGTGTTGCCGGATAACCAACTGTGTAATTCAATGGTCAATGTCAGATAGCATGCACACTAGATACTTCAAAGCTTTAGGATTTTGTCCAGACCTTTGAATACTATTGCTAGGGAGGAGTAATACATGGCAAGAGAAGTTCGCTAATAAGCCTACTTTAATAAAGTTTAGTATTGTCATTACGTGACTTGGTCTTGTGAAGCCATATACCCCTTTGTGCTTGAACCTGTGCTATTCACTAGTTGGTCACGTTCAAACATAAGCTGAACTGACAAATAAATTGTCTTCTGCAAACAGATGGATCAAAAATGACTCATTGATTATCTCTCTGCATGTCCCGCGGTGGGCGAACTTGACTCAATTATGGTGAAAATACGTTAACCGACACAACAAAATAGGCCCACTATAGTACTTACGTTCTCGACGGTCCCGAGTACTGTGTATCGAAGCTAGAGACAAGTACGTACACTGAATTTCAATAACAATCTAAAAACGAAATCGTATTTATAAAAAATCGGATCTTTTATTGAGACAGGCTTTGCAGTTAGATTTTAACAGTATCATATCAATGAATAAACACAACCATTGATATCTGTCTAAAGCTGATAGCTTAAATCTACGCGTGCATGTTTGAACGTTACGTCGTTCTGGCGACAGTTTGCAACGGGGAATATATGTCAATAGATTATTTAGCAAGGCATAACGACCGGCTCGTACAAATGAAAGCTATAAAATTCTATTCAGTGTATTAAATCAGACGTTAGGAACCTGAATCACCTGTTCAGGCCAAATTTCTTCCAAAGATTTCTCTTCTGTGGCACTATGCAGGTAACACTAAATTTATGAAAATCGCCGGGAAGCTCGTAATTATAAACACAAGCAAAACTGTGCGGCAAACTGCTACTGGAAAGTCGCAGCAGTCATCAATAGCCTGAAACTTTTTGGGATTCAAGTTCAGTGGAACGTTGTTATTATACTGCTAGTATGGGGCCTCCATTCGCAACGGTAAATGCTTCAGCCGTCGGCTGTATATCGTACGAATAGCTGTCGGATAGTACAAGTTCACCAGAACTTAATACCGAAATAGTTGCAGCTCGCGAATCACGACGCCGCTTTTCAATTTGCTTGCACCCACCCTTTGTTGGTGTCATGATGGTCGTATACGTGCTCTTCATTCTGGTGTCTACCCTATTTTGTGTCGGGCGATTCGAAGAGTTCAAATACGTACTAGTTAAGAGACGGCAAACGAGTTAATCGAACGCTACAATTGAAAAGTTAGTGGACGAGGTGTATAACATCGTCAATGAAAGCACGCGTCTGCGTCTATCCGACCGCTAGCACTTGAATTACAGAGACATTGAAAACTGCAAAACTAGCGGACATGATGGCCGAATAGTGAAGTCATATCGTGCTATCCACTGTTAGATATACGACATTCTCGTTCGATCTCGACGTAATTCCTCGTTACAGCAGGATAACGTCCGAAGATGCGTACGCCATCTTTCAAAAGAAGCCCGTTCGGACGGTGTCATTAATGGTGCGGCTAAAGACTCATGATATAGATAATCCCGTCATTCAGATGCTGTACTACTGCACCGCCAATATTTCAGCGGCTGTAACGTATCCATTTGACGTATCCGTTAACGTATCCATCCATATTAACATTTCGGGACATAACTTAAGTTAGTGGAATTTTGGACACATTCAACCGGGTACATTGGCAATCAACAAGGCCCGAGCTCCAAGCCGATAGAACTTCAGAACATTCGAACTAGCTTAAATTTCCTACGTAAGAACGAAGCCGTTGTGGACAGTGAACTTCGGTACCATTTTGAAATAGTATCTTGAATATTAGTGGTACTAATGAATAAACTAGTATGTGCTCATACGAGTCTGGTTAAGAAGCACAATGTGCTTGAGCTGTTGACTGCGTCAGCGTAGTTGTGCCCGAGTAGTAGAGCATTGCCCTCGTAAATTTCTGCAAGCTTTATTTATGCAGTAGACTGCTAATAATAAAAACGCCTGTCCTTGGAGCCTTATGGAATATTTCTATTGCATTTTTAGGTTGTTTCTTTTATACTCTATTAAGAGGTATGCTAGCGAAAATCGAGATTCGTTCGAAGTAAGACGTTCTATGTGCTAGTTTGCAGTGGATATTTGCTAGTTAACACGGACGGCATAGTTTTGCAAAAAAAAAATAACGAAACCCTTTATGAGGTTTGACACTATGGTTGCGCTGGTCTCCTTGGCTATCTTCATTGTCTGATAGGGTAAGCTTCTTGATTTTGAGGCCTTGTATGTCTTTCTATACTAACTGTTGCCCGTAAGTGACTTATCTTTAATTAGATTTATGAGCAGCTAACATCTATCTTTAGACACTATCAGTATACAATTTCCACGTGTGGTTACGCTAAAAGAGCTGTCATAATGAAGATATGGATTAACACGAGATATAGTGTACTGTTCACACGGTATGCGTACTGAACAGCTGATGCTCAAGCGTTTCTTGATCTTTGTCCTTTGACCCGTACGACTTCATCTGGCTGACCAATTTGTTTCTCGGCAGAACTTTCCAAATCAGTTATTAGCTGGTTCCTTAGCTGTTTTCCAAAGCACCTTTTTTGAATCCAACTCGATCATTATAAAACTTTAAATTTACGGATTGACTGATAGCGTTAGACTAGGCTCCGCGTTTGCCTCACGTGTCTAAACAAGTAAAGTATTGACTTACAACCGCTCTACAAAAAAGTCTCTATGTAAAAACAAATAGCTATATTGATTCTTTGCACCACACATCCGACCTGTTCAATACCATGCGCGCGCATTACAAATCATCACTGACTTCGAATAGTTTTTTTGCCCCTTTGAACGTTTTCAGTATTTTAGCTTTTCAACGTATTTGAAATTTCCAAAATTGCGTCAGGTTTTTGAAATCTTCTGAGAATTTTCAAGGAATTTTATTAAAACCATCGCTGCGTGATTGTTTTGGATATGATTATACACAAAAATTAAGTCTTTTTCAATAGTAGGTCTTTAGATGATAAAACTGGTGAGTATTCTAAATGTGCTATTATAAATATCTGACTAAACACGAAAGAAATTGTCGACAATTTTGCTTTAAATACGCATCTAGACTAGATAACTATAGTCACACAAAAACCAATTTGTACTAAAAAAAATAGACTTTTGCAAGGAAAAGCTATAAAAATATATTTTTGCGCCAAATAGAGGTGTGTTAAACGACACTGATTTAAAAGCTCGTTTTCGTAGGAAAAAAAAATCGAATTCAGTGTCTATATCTCAAAAAGTATAATGTTTAAAAAAAATCCTATTTTATGTTCTCACACTTGTTTTTTACTAGAAGCCACCGCCTTCGGGTAAATTCGGGTAAACCTGTTTATAATTTAATAATCTTGTATATATATATATATATGTATATATCTTGTATATATATATATATATATATATGTATATAATCAACATGAAGAAAATTATGAGAGCGATTGATTTTAATAACAATTTCAACCAAGCTACAAGGAACATTGATAAACCAATAAGTGTTTAAAAACCAAGTGTTATAAAAAATAAATAAATCGTAATTTGACCGAGCGATCACTGAGCTAATGAGCGATACACGAGGTCTTACCGACAAGACTGCTAAAAGATATTTACTGAGACATCGAGCAAAGAAGGAAACATCCACTGAAGATCGTTACCGGGACGGCGTCTATACATATGGTAAAAATTACCATAAAAGTTACCTCGTGCATGACGCGGCTTCAGCAGTTAAATTCCAATGTTACGTGTTGAGTTGATTGTACCACACCACAGGAAAATACAAGACGATGTTTGTGGCTGGTTCGGAAACAAATTTGTAGGTTCAGTCAGTTCAAATGGGATTTAATACTGTTAATTCTAGAAGATGCAACGCCATTTGGTCACCTGTTGGGATCGTGTGATACAAGGAATTGGCCTATGGTAAATAAGCTTGACGGAACCGAATTTGCGTGCCAAAACGAATAGGACTCGAGGTTAGGGGAAGCATTGCTAAAGAAAGGTTTAAGTAGAGCTATCGAGGGTAGAAAAGTTATAATTTGAATATGTTACCTTGAATAGTAAGGTGAACATTCTTAAATGATACGTAATGTGTTCCTTTATTCAGTTTTTCCTTATCAGCTATTAAGTAAGACGCGTTATAATTGTATGCTAAACGAGAGGAATTAGGATTCGCTAGGAATGGATTCTTCGCGAAAGCGCGTGCAAGACTACTGAACTTTTATCAGGTAAGACTTTTATCGTGACAAACTACACAACTACATTTCGAGCTTCTTTTAAAGTAAAAAGCGTATTTGTATTGAAGTTATTATGTAGACCGTAAGTCTTATACATTGCACGACAAGGGACAGTCTAGTTTCGTAATAAATTCACCATAAATTTGTTTCATTCAATCCTAATAAAGAATATTATTTCGGCGTATGTTGAGCTCGAAAAGCTTCAGCTTGATTGGAATATTCGTTGAACAGGATGGATAAACGAGTCTATAGTTTCAGGATTTAAAAAAAACACCTCTCTCTATACGAGCGTAATTCAGTCAAATTTCTTGGTACACACTGAATTGCTTTTATTAGTCTGGAACCTCGATCCATATGGGTTCATCTAAAGGATATAAGTTACAAATAAGTAACCTCCTAGAAATCGATTGAAAAAACCTCTAGTTTGGCTTATTCTGTGCACAAACTTGATAGGCGCAGCTGTCGGGAAGTAAGTCATAGGATCCAGTGCACAGACGTATCCGCTCAAACACAGAAGCAGGTCAGCCTCATAAATGAATAAGAAGGTCTCTAAACGCGAACCGCTTCCCTTGAGAGTTCCTCATAGTAAGCTGTTTTCCTAATACTATGTCCCCAATGTATAATCCTGCTAATAAGAACGAGCATTTTGAAGCATTTCCACAAGGCAGATCCACCTCTCGAGATACAAAGAAATACCTTCCTATAGATCACTATTGCTTGATCAAGTAGGTGACACAATTTGTGCTGAGACTTGAAAATTCGCCGGAGAGTGTTCTAATGTCAGTTCTTATTTTTCTGCGCCGCAATACTGTGGAGTGAGGCAAATAGGCCGGGGCCTAGGCAAGCCCTACCACCACGAAGACGAATGCTTTTACGCAATGAAGCGTTACGAGAGATGCTTTTATGCGACGTTTCCCCGCCACAGGCCGCTGCATCGCTTGTTCGAATGTCAAAGCACGGATAGCGTAGAACTTATGTCGAATTTTGAAAAGGCTGTCCTGAGAATATGATGGCTTCCCTAGTCCCACATTTGCCACTGCATCTATTTTGGAATTTATTTCGTATCATAGACGTACGCAATGAATGTCGTCAAATTAATTTTATAAGTTATTAGTTAAAGTTACTGAATATAAGTTGTCGGAATCCATGATAGATCTAAGTGGGTCTACGGTTTTTTAGCAGAAAATTTTTTTAAAGTTGAACTGCAAACATGCTTATTATCTACAGAATACTTGCGGTGATAATTTAGTTTTTTCAAAAGCAATTAGTAAGCAATTTATATGATGGGATACTAGGGAATCTACGTCAGATGATGGCCCTTCTGGGACATGACTGATACACGTAAAGGCGTTGTTGGGTATTAAGCATGAAAAAAGACCATTTTATCATGTCTGTGCAAGCGTGCAAATGAAATCGCAAGCAACGTTCTAAACGACTTTCTCAGTTTTTTTTATGTTAAACAATTTATATGACTAATATACGAGTGATTAGAGTATACTTAGCTGCTCATAAGCGGCGATCTTATTAGGATGGCTATGTCTAGTAGTTGAACATGCATTGTAATATACAAGAGTTCTATAATCGCGTGCCAAACAAAAACAAGGAATTAAGTATGTAAAATTTTCATATTCCCTTAAAACTTGAAGCTAGCCTTAAATTGGCATCGCCATAGAAAAAACTGAATGAAAAACAACAAGACTTAAATTGGTTTAAGAAACATTTTTTCTTTGTCGGACAATACAGAAATTTACTTCATATTTGATTCTATAAATCTTTAGAATAACTTAATGAGTGTTAATGAGCGGGAGGGATCCGTCATTGTCTGTACGCTTTTCTGGGCAGAATGCGCGCACAAAGAACCACTCTCTTTTGGACGGCCCTTTTAATAATCAGTATCCTGCACTCAATCTTCCGATAGTATCTTATGCCACACATTAGGTTTTTAATTATAGATTTACGGACTAAATTTTATTTAGGCTCAGGCCACATTGCAGGCATTTTACGCACTTTCTAGATAAATTGTTTTTGCGGTCACCCTGATTTCTGATTAAGGACATTCTTCCAGAGTTAATCACATGTTAAATGGACTACAAGGATAGATGAACCTGAAAATCCCTTTTTCGCAGTCATTCGTATGTTTATCTTGCTTGATAGCAAACCAGTGGCAAAATCCTGTCGCCACTTGCCCCCAAATGAGTTGTTCTCTATAACGGCGTGCCGACAGCACCACTTAGCCTCTATCGACTGGAGCTGTCTGATGAATCGTAGCCATTTCACAGTGATTGCTCTATTTACCTTTTTCTCTCTTTCACTTGTCTTAAGCGTCTCCGCTTTCTCAATTTTTGCGGACTCGTTGTTTTTGCACTTGGTACATCACGCGATCTGCAAAATATGGGCATCAAACCTTTACGTCCGGTATTACCGTTAGGCATCCCGTCACGCAGCTGTCTCGAAACGATGTGCGTTTATGGTTCAAACTACTACGGGGACAAGCTACCAGAGCTAAGCTTGGGTCATCATTCTTGCATGATAAGCATATATATACATTTAGCTATCCTTAAAAGTATTCGACCATAATATTCTACGTCAAACCAATGCGTCTGAGTGATAAAGCTGTAGGGAAAATAACTAGGAGCAATTAACCCCAATAAGCGATCGATGTTCACTACAATTCTGTAGACAAGCTGAACTATATTAGGATAAATATAAAGGTATCGCTTACTACACGTACTACGATTCCAACAACTGAATGCATATTTATGTAAGTTTCTGTTTTCATGGCTGTAATGAGTGATGATTTCTTACTAGAAAAAAAAACAGACTTCCTTCTTTAGTCAGTTATCTTTTGCCTTAGCATTCAGACGAATTCGTCTGAAACAACGAGACGATCAAGTACTTTTGAGAGCCAGTATGTATGTATGATCCGGATGGTCCCGGAGATAGCAAGAGAGATTTTTTGATAATTTTCACGAAGTAGATAAACCATATATTGCGCTACTTCGCTCTATACAAGTTAGTAGCACTTTACTTTGGCACATCTTTTTTTTCCAAGCTTGATTGTATATTTTTGCGATAGACCATCAGGTTAAATCAATTAGTTCAGTTAAAAGTCTAAGTAACATGCGCATTAATGTCACGCTTCCTGCGTGACACTAATGCGCATGTTAATGTTACGATCAACAACAAGTGCACGCATTGACATAAAGACCACATTTCACTCCAAAAATAGGTTCTCTGATAGACATTTCCAAGTATCACTTTATTGATATATTTCTCTTTTATTTTGGATAGAGGTAGAGCTGAGCTAAATGGAGTTCGCCTGTAGTTTTATTTTGTTAAGAAACGCCACATGACTTAGTTAATCAACAGCGAAGATATGAAACAATATACGTATAGTCTAGCAAACGATACAGCGGTCCTTCAAGTTTAAGAAGTTCTATACAGAAACTTCATGACTACAGTGAGCTTCCGAGACCATCTGTTTCTCTGAAATATCACTTTTTGCCACCTCCATACTCGTATATCTATCTAGTCATATCCCATATTGGTCTTCTCGGTTATCCTCCACAAGACCGAACCACTGCTGAAGAAATTTTTTGTTGCCCATAGGAATGTTTCCTATAACACCCATAGAGTCATGCCGTATTTATACAAATGGTCACGGAGACTCGTTCGTCAAAAATTCATGGAGTATATCCGTAAAAGTAGAGACTAGTCCGTTACGCGTTCCTGGCATAGGGGGCAAAACATATATATCGTATTGACTTTTCATTAGCCAGTTAAAATACAACATAATCTTCGCTTTCTTTTGCCACAGTAGTTCTTCTCGTATGGTAATAACCAAAGACTGCGCCCGCTGCATCATTTGCAATATAGTTATTTGCATTGTGAAGACATTACAGCTGACAGGCGGACTACGAATCTTCATCCATATAAAAGCTGCCCAGAGTGTCACTGTTCGATTTTCTGTCAGCCGGCTTTTCAGTAACCGCTTAACGTTCTTTTTAAATCACCTAACTCACTTTTCTTGGGCGTTATTTAGCAACCGCCGACCAAATTAAAGAAACAAATAACAACGAAATTAGAAACAGGCTGGGTCACAAAACACATTGAGATATACCTGAATTTTGCTTACTTCCTTAACGTTGCCCGTCTTGTGGCCGCTCGTCCTTGTGTTCTTTCTTAGCTACTATAACAGAGGCAGTTGCAATTTACCACTTCTCAAACTCGCCATTTATGCGTATGGATGCTGCAATGGTACATACACACTCATATCCATACGATCCCGCATTTCTCCCGTTCCTTGTTTCAATTCCTCCGAGTGGCTTGCAAAAGGCAGCGAGACGCCCCTTTGACGATGGATCAACTCATTAGACAGTTGTGTACTAAGGTTTCCCATTAGCTGCATGCTACAAAATAGAAAGAAAGAGAAGGCAAAAAGGCGTACACGCTTCTGACTTCTATACCGACCGCTACACGGCACAGACTACGCGCTCTACTCCTCGCCGTTAACAAGAAGTGATATATTGTTATCCCTATCATCGTACATCCGAGTCGCCACTGCTGGACCCTCACGCTTGTATAGAGCGACTTCGCAAAGAATCGACCGGTTCTTCATCACCGCTGCCGCTACCAAAACTATTACCGTGAGCTTTCGACGAAATCTTCTTTCGTTTATAGCCGTACTTGGTTCTCGGTCTTTAGGCGACGCATCACATCGTTGCCATTTCGTCCTTGTCGAGCAATCGAGGGGAATTCATTGACTGGGTGACGGTACCGCGCAGGCATGATAGGATGGAAGGAATCAGCGCAAACAAAAGCCTTCTTAAAGAAAGGTTACAAGAAAGACATTACAAGAGAGGAGCGAAAGCAAATGGATGAAAGAAGGAGGTGACTACTTCTGCTCCCGTCTGCGCTGTGATTACGGAGAGGCAGGCGAGCTGACAAATGGAGCTGGCCGGGTAAATCGACCATTTTGGAAACAGTGGTAGTAGCGGGCGGTTGCGATTTGTATAGTTATTTTTGGTGCCTTGTTAGTTTGTTGGAACATGGCATGCAGTGACAGTTGGGGACGATGGTGTGTGCCAAAAGTGGGCAGGCTGCAGGAGATTCGACAAAATGCGAGAGCATCGTTCAAGCGATGCGTCATGAGACGACGGTTTTGCTGTGATAGACTGCGGTTCTAAATGGTCAAATGTCTGGAATGCAAAGTGCTTTCCGCTAGCCTATGGGTAGCCCGTAATGGTGCAGCAATGGTTGTTTAGAGATGTTGGAAAAACCTCGTGCTAGCGTCATAGTAAACAAGGAAAGTAGGTTACAATGAATCGAGTCGTGGCTGTTGAGCGTATGCGTAGAGCCAAAAACAGATCAGGAAATAAGCGACAGCTAGCAGACGAACTGGTTTGTATTTTTTTTTCAGGTATACTAGTTCGAGTAGCGGTAACGTAATGCGATTAATGAGTTAGTATGTCGTATGTTCAAACAGATACTAAAATGGTTTCTCGATGGTGATCTGAGTAATTCCATAAAGCATTTAAAGGCTTTCTTGATATATTCGACTTATTTCGAAAGGAAAAGAAGACGCACTTTCGATACGTTCTTCTGGCTTCGATAAAGGTGGCGTATGCCAATAATTAGATACATTGTAGTTCCTTAACTTACGAATGTGGATTTGTCGGTAATTTTCCAAACGTGAACGAAGTAAAGCTCCACAATAGTAATACCAACATCTTCAGTCGCGAAAAGTCGGTGAGCATTATTCGGGGATCGAATCCCGATATGATTGTGGGTGATGCGTCCTACTCCGCCACTGAGAAAAAAAGGAGCTTACTCCATCACGTAGAGCTCTCGTAATTGGCTTAATGCCATAATGTTATAATACCTTCAGGAAGAATTTGTTGCAAAGCCCTGCCATGTGTAGTCTTCAAGAAATATTAAATAAGCGTAGGGGTATCTTCAGAAGGAAAAGGGACACTCAACATTTGTCTAAGTAATACCTCTGTCTCTACCCGGCGGCTTCCAATGTTATACTATAGCGGGCCGCAACCACTACGTTCAACTCTATATTACATCACATGCATGTTTAGCTTACTATGTACTGCCGAGAGCCCCCCTCTTACGAGAGAGTCTGTGACCGTTTGAGTACTCTTACCACTAGCGTTGTTCATCGTGGACTGAGCTATAGGCATTGTCTGACTTTTTGATCTTGGCAACAATAAGAACCTGACCGAACAATACATGGCCGCATCACACCTTATTAAAAGTCATCAAGTCGAAGTACGGCCGAAAGGGGAACATTGTGTCCTGGATTGTCAATGAAATTTACGATCAAACTAGGCAACAGTAATCGTGATATACTTCCGGTCCTCTCTCAGCAAATGAGAGATACTCCAACACATGGAGTTTGCCTATCCTGCATTGCTTCGTATCTATACCAGGATCTTAGTTTTTATGAAAAGAGCAACCGTAACCTTGAATTGACATAGCTCAAATGCTAACGTAATCCCAGCCCGAATTTCATGAGAGTGACAGATTTCGCATCGTTTAACGACAGGTTACTTTTTAACAGTCCTGGATATCTGGATACCTTTGAAAGCGGCTAGTGATATTTAGCACTCCCGAAACAAGTGGCTCTCGCCGGCAGAGGTTTACGGTCTATAACGAGAACCCGTGGATGCACAGACATGTATGTGAAATACTAAATTGACAACCAATGAAAGTTAACTTAGTCAACTTGATTACAAATATTATTTGGTTAATTAAATTTTTTTTTAAATCGACTTCTTCGAGCTGCATGCGGTATTTGGATAAATCTAAACAAAGTTTTGTCATTATATAGCATTATATACTTCGCTTCTCACCAGCAGAAGTCATGTAGGTAGACGTTTGATATTTTTGCGCTGATTGTATTAATGGATCCGCACAACGCCGTTCACAGTCATCCCTATTTAAAAGCTATTCTGCTTAGATGGTAAACTTCTCCGGGTGGGGCCATTTGCTTTCAATAGTGACCTCTTAATGAACGAACAGTTCATTTCTTTGATAAGCACGCAAGAATTGAACACTGCTTCTTATAGTGTTGGCCAGTAAGTCTCGACATTTTTTCTCCAAACGCTCGCCGTTGCCCTAGTACTTTCTTTCAATATGGCGTTCCATTCGAAAGCGCGTGGCGTCCTATATAAGAGTGCATTGCTTGTGTTAAAAAGGAAGAGTAAGATTTTTATCAAAGCAATAATTCAAAAATGGACCTTGTCAAATGGAAAAAAAAAAGTACATTTTTTACACCTGTTCTACAACAGATAGTGTTCAACAGTCAGTTACCGAGATCTAACACTAACCGAATCCGTTGTGGGGGGACTGTGCAATGTACGGGCAGTTTGAAAAGGCTGTTTAGGCCTGGAAAATGCACTCCGATGAGGGGGATGGCTCGAGGCCGACGGTGATCCTCTTCAGCTGCTACCCAGAGAAAGCTGTCACTGGTCGCCTTATGAATGAACTGAAAAGAAGAGCTCTTGCCGGACGACATTCGAGGCCACTTACATTTAACTGAGTATGCACAAAAGTGGGGATATTGGGTACGCTATGCACCGATCAAAAGCAACAAAGAGCGGCGAGTTATCGCTCTACTGTAAAATTCATATCCTGCATTACATGCTACTAACATTGTCCTGTAAAGGCCCTTACATGAATATGCATGTATGCACGTTTATTATATTCAAGCTAAGCGACTTCAAACCCCATAAAACCTAGAAGACCATTTTAGATACAAAATATCTCCACGCAGATTTATTAGTCAAATCCTCAATATTGGATTCCTTTATTACAATTTAAAAGATCTGTAAGGGCCGCTCGCTTATTCAATGTCCTACAGTCTACATCTTATTAGAGCTGCCACAGTGTCGCGAGCTCGGAAAAGGCGATGATGCAAACAAACAACAATCTTTCTGATACTCCGCGTTGTTCGATAAAAATCCATGCTACGTCGATGTATACGTCGCTGGTTTGTACGGCATTGACGTGGCCTATAGCGAGTCGTCGGCCAGACAACTGAATTTAAAGAAAAATTCATGGACAGCGCTGGATAAGGTCCCACACCAGTTCCGCCTCCTTTGAGGAGGTGCATATTAGTTCATTGGAAACGTATCATCGTTATTCGGCTCGCGATATCGCTATTCCTCTTTCCACTCCTCACCCGAGTATCTGACGAGAATCACTGCGGAGCTCACTTTCATGATGGCTGTGGTGGGCATCAATACGAGTGTTTGTCGGGAGCTGGGCCAGAACAGAGGGGGTTGGTGGCAGTGGCGATGCAAGCAGGCCCATCTTCTGATCGAGTACGAGTTTTAGGACAACATCGGGCATCGTGAAAGATATGGCTTCAAGTTGTGCTTGACAGTAAGGAAGCCACCAGAGTGGAACGCATTTGATGTAAAAAATTGTGTCGTGAGCCGTATGGAGGTACGATTGGAGGAAGGATAAATATGAACCGGAAAAATTGTGCTACATTGAATTGAATAAGGGAATCGCCATATGATTCATGCATACAACTGCACTTCGTGTGTGACGTAAATAAAACATCGACTATTATGAAAACAGCCATTGGCAGGTGTGCATTCAAGACGTTACTGCATAACTCTATCTATAATTGTAGCTTTACTATATCTTACCACTAGTTACTCTTCTATTATCCGAAAATACCTGAATTATAGTCCTAAATATGTCATACAATATGTACATATATTTGCGAGCGCTAGGCTAAACATGTGAAGCAGTGCACGTATGTTGCACAATTTCACTGCGGGTTTCCTTTTTTTTGTCACGTGAAAATAAACCCGTTTGACATGTTCTGCGCTTCCTTCTGTCGTCCATAGGTGATCCTACCTGTGTACCAGTCTTTTTTCTTTAGCAGACTTCATGAAATGGCCAGATATATGATGACAGATAGACGATAAAATAAGCGACGCTTTTTTACCGACATCAATTGCCCTAAATGAGAGCGTATCAGTTTAACTAAACTATTTCACCACTGCCATCCTGATAGAGACGATTGATTTGTGACAACTTTTCCTAAACCTCAATTAATTTCTTCCACCTGCTTTCCATCTGAAAGGACCTATCTTTTCTTAGGCCACATTGACTTAAATTATGAAAGCTAACTATGCTATTATAAACCATGTATAGACATCATTTCGCTCGTCGGTGAAATGTAGTCTTCCATTTTACAATGGAGCGCATAGCCTTCCTCCTAAGCGTGAAGAGCGATAATACAATACATGGATATAACGCGTTTGTTGCCTACTAACAGTAACTACTAACAGTAAAATAATTCTACCTTGTACTCAATCCTCGGTGAATGAAGTTAGCCACCAATGTTAGGGAACTTCTATTTTCGATAATGTAAGTTTATAGTCAATCTAGCTCAAGGTGTAAGTACTGCTTAATGTACTAATAGGTACGGTCCTAATAGGAACACATTGAAGGTGCATTGATGCACTTCGATGCTATTTCGTTCCGTGGCCTGAAACACATATTCAGTGTAAAACTGCTGCTTACCAGATAGCATAGCGAACAGTAGATAAGGGTATATAGGTTTATATAATAATGCATTACAATATTGAGCTGGTCCAAAAACAGAGCAAGGCCATTCGTTAAACGATGACAAATGTGTCCTATATATTTCGCTTTGTTGCGTTGATTATTCTCTGTCTACGCTATCGCTGACGCCGATTACAGTTATGCATTTATATTTTTATAGGAAAAGGGAAAAATGTCAGTTGTAGAATTTGTCTTTTCAGTTGCTAAGCGCCTGATTTATATCACATTTCCTATTAAATATCACCGTTTTTCTATTTGCGTGGCGACTATTTTTCTGCTTGTCCTGACGGCGCTTTTCTACTTTGTCACAGCATCGCGAAAAGGACTCACTGCGGAGATCAAGGAGCTTGATAGGGGGACGATCAGAGTGCCAAACACGACACTAAAAAGGGCAGTTTTCGTTCAGCATTTAATGAAACAGTGCTGTAACGATCATGCGCAATTCTTGAACTAAAATAGGCATAGCAATCGTTTCTGCTAGCAGGCCAAACTTTTTAAGAGGAGAAGCTGCTTGTTGATTGAGTTGCGGAGATAGACGGAGCGCGTAACACTGCTGCCGAAACATGCGCAACCTTTCCTAAGAATGCATAATGAGGACACAGGCTATTATCCTTGACAAGGCGCGATACACACCCTTTACTGCAAGAGTGCTACGAAATGTAACAAGTGAAAGGTTAAAGTTGCGAACGAGATAGCCATTAGGGCGACGAGGTGCTTCTATGTATTCTGGCTCACCCGCAGCATTCCTACTCTTCGAGAAGACTGAAAAGGCGTTTACGATGTGCCGTACGTATAACAGTGATCACATAAATATCACTACTTCATGTCTCTCCAAAATGGATAGAATAGCAATTAGGCATAAAGCTGACTACCGCACACGATCGATACGAGTAGAAACTGGTTGCTACAAGAAGCTCGTCGTTTACGATACATATTTAAATATGCCGCACGACTCCGAGTTAATTATCATTGGCTTTGTCGCAAGCACCTTACGAGTGTATGTGGAGTTTGAAATAAGGGTGAAATAGAACTTCTAAAAATGTTAGTATTATGGCGCAACGTTATGACCCCACAGAACCCCACACTGGTCGACACAATGATACTAGATAACATATAGAAGAAGGATTTTGCGAAACTATTCAGAAACCAGCACAGACTAAAAATTCATCTAGAATATAGAATAAGATATTTTCTGCTTTCAAAGGCTGTCATCGCTGACACCTATCCCTCGTTTGAGACGAGCGTAACAGGAACATGTCAGATTCTTAAAGCGTTTTTTCGAAACGTACATTATTACGTAGACAAATACGTTAGGTATTGCAACTATAATTGCATCACGTCAAACATGTAGCGTACTTACGCATTACAAAATCAATAAGATATTGTCAGGTGGTTTCATTGCTTTGACCAGGGCCTTCAGCGAAGTTAGCGAGGTATGTCGTTAAACACGCCTGGATAGGAAATGAGTTATTCCAATTGACGGCTAACCCTCAATATTTAGTTCGTGGCCATATCTCTACTTTTATCGGTGAAATTTATCAATTTTTTATGAACTTTGAGGTCCATCTTGTGTCGCATCTCTTATTGATATTAAAAAAAAAAGCGAATTGATAGTACATGTACCAACTAAAATTTTATGTCGGCAATTGATTTGACATATTTCTGTAGCAAAATCTGCCATTCAATCAATTTAAGAATAAAAATATTACCTAGAGCGAATGCGTTTATCCACTCCGATGGAAAACGTTTCCGACGGCTACCAGGTGTAAAAGAGGTAATGACATGATTCCCAATGTCCCCGAAGTGAAGATCATTACCTCATAAATGGGCTGATCTTAACTTTAAATCTATATAATGCACATCAATAAAAAGGCCATATGCAGGTGAAAGCTAATTGCGATATCTGTGGTGATTAATGACAAACAGCCACTCTATAACTATTTAATTTGAATATACACATATATTCAGTAAAAGAATATTATAATAATTTACTTCATTAACAAAATGACAAATACAAAACTGTAAAAATTGTCACGTGCCTACTACCTAATTAGATTCAAACCGAAACAAGTGCTCGATCCTACATCAAAAAGCGACGATTCCGAAGACTTGCGTGCAAAAAAAAAAAAAAATAGCTGAGAGTAGCCTAAAAAAAAGAAACGCTATGGAGAAATTCAACGGCTTAGTGTTTTTTTCGTAAGTTGTCGTCATTTATTCCATAATATGAATCACAATAAAAGTGGCACTTTCCGCCATCCAAACATATCTCATCGTTATTCTACAGCATCACTATGACATTGTTTATGGAGAATATTTTATTAACAACTCAAAGCGTATTGCTAATTAAGTGTTCATTGTTACAGTTCACTAAATCAGATGTTTCGACCAATACCTATAGTAATATAAAAATATACGCAATGTAAAACTTACAGCAGAACGTAGGGTCTGCGACACGTCTAACTTAACACGTCATGGAATCACGTCTACCAACAATTATTACAGTTTAATTGATACATGCATTGCTAACCCAATTCAACTCCATAACAATATCTTCCGTAAATTTCCTGGTATCGTTATATAAGCTGTATTAACTATTAGGAAGTAACTTGGTCAAGCTGATTACTTACTCCGAAGTCTGCTGGGTATTCAGCCATGCGCGAGCGCTTTACACAGGAAGGCCGGAAGAGTGTCGCCTGTTTCTGCTTAGTGGAGAGTACCCTGGCAAATTTCATCTTACCCCTGAATCCTTTGTGCGGCACTCAACACCGCATACTGAATAGCATCATAGTCCTGCCATCTGCAGTTCCTTAAGTGGAACCATATTCAGTTCGAAGAGCCCATTCAGAAGTTACAAAGCACTCTGGGCGAAATATACCTACATTCGAAGCCTGCGGCAAAGAGTTCTTCAGCACTTGCGGAATATGAAGAATCGAGACTTCAGATTTTCCACAATGGCATGCTCGCTGGAGCAAACAAAACAGTTGTATTTTTGACACGTTTCGCCACAATGTTCCGTTAGGCGGGAAAAACTAGTATTAAGAACAACATGTAGAACCATAGTTTCAAACGACGCTTTAGACCTTGAATCAGGCAGGCAGTGCAGCCTGTTCTCCTGTAATGGCCGAAGAGTCGAACACAGGGTCTGCAGGATTCTCCGACTCGGTTCCCAGTTCGTCTGTCATGAATCTAACCTGAAATTCGGCTTGATCGGCATAACACTCGACCCTACGCTTCTTGCTGCTACCTTGATAACACAGTGGCTCTGCACTCTGCGTTTGTTCGAGCTTTGACTGTGGCCATATTAGTTCCAATATGCTGTACAGGACGTACAACATATTTGAACTAATATGGTTGTGGGATCCTTAGCTTTCGTGGCCTCCGTGACGACTGCCGTCAGCTACACGCGAACCACCTTAGTGAGCTCCGCCGTAATGGCCTAAGTCTCGGCCGTGATGGCCTTTACCCCCCTCCCCCCCCGCCCCCCTGGAAATGTACTCCATTCCCGTCGGCGCCACCGCTACCGTCAATATGACCAGTAAACGACAACCCCGACGCAAAGGTGGCAATGCGTAACCTCAATGTATACTAAATTACGTAACGCGTCAGCATATATTGTTAAATTAAACCTAATAATAAAGTATGGGCTAATTTAGCAATATTACGCATACCAAGACATACATTGTCGACTGAAATTTGTGTATTATGTTTCTGTATCGTAAGGACGCCCGGCAATAACCATTCTACTACAAACTGAGAAAAATTATCATGTGACACTATTTCCGTGGTAGGAGGCAATTAGGAAATCTATATGTAGCATGGTTTTTTTTTATCTCGTTTATAACGTTAACTAACGCTAAAATTAACTGAAATGTAATCTAATCGATAAATCGCGTATACAAACACACACCGACACCAGTGAAATGTACATTATTTGCTTTAATAACTCTAAGAAGCGACTATACACGAACCCCATAGCTTCTAGTAGCTTCAAGAAGGGCCCCTATCTAAAAAGCGCTTGTACCGTGTGTCGGCAGCGTTAAAAATACCCGATGCGACAAGCTCGTCTTGCTTTCCATTGCCAACAAAAGATTATATATCTCCCCAACATGAATTTTATTACATAAAAATTTATTGACCGCAAGACTGCTTTGGGCGTCTTCTTCAAATCAAGATCGCTTTAAAGGATACTGTTAGATAATATAGATATATAAAACAACTATAAAAAGAATACATTGTTGTTAAAAATGTTTCCAGCCAACGAATAAACAAACTTGTGTTACATCTAGATAGAATCTGACGATAGATAATTTATAGTAAAAGCGAAAAAAGAAATTTTTTGCTCGAAATAACACTTCAGATAACACTAATAAAGATATTAATCGTCGTTATAAGCGTGATTAAAATTATTTATCGTGATGATAAATTTCAGAAGCGACGCTCAGCATCCTTAATGCTATATAAACGTTGTGGAAAACTGAATCAGTCACGGGCAGATTAGTTTGAATCTAAATGTAATAAAAGTTCTTAACCGTTTCCAGTGTGCGATGCTCGAGATGATGAGAAGAGGTATTTGTACTCATTTGCCGGTCTGTACCCGATACGTGGATCAACATTTAGTTACCGTTATCACCAACGCCATGTTAAAAATGCCATTATCCAATCGATGGCTGCATTCGATGGCTGTGATACCAACTATCCGGCACGTTTACGGTGAGCTCTTTCGCAAGCCCATACGCATCTGTGCAGTTTGCATCATTCTTGTATATAGGGCGAGGCGTACCGCCGAGGTGATTCTTTGAGATAGAATAAAGATGGGATGCAAACAGATATATGTTGACGCAAACTCTCTGGAAATACTAGCACCTACTGTTTTCAGGATTTTGAACTACTCGTAAAAGGTGATCCAGCGTCGTCTCAAATCCACAAACTGCCTTCCTAATGGATCGACAGCCATGGTTATTTCTTGCACAACCTCTCTGTCTTCTACCTGATCTTCTATGCGAATACAGATATGCGCCATTTGGAATTTTCCACCAACTCGTCATTACACCGCCTTTTTTCAAAATGAGGCAACAGATACGACTCCACGTGGCTTCGAATACTTCCCTACGAGCAGTGACGAATACAAGGCTACAAGTTGTATCAACCAGCCTTCTGGCGTACAGAATCTAGTGCCGATCAGCGGAAACGTTATCGTTTGGAAAAAAGATTAACTTAGAAATTTTATACATTCAAGGATATATAACGTATTTTATCAGCGACATGGTGTCGCCTCGATAAGCAGAGCCGCTACGATTTTCCCAATCGTCGTGTGTATAGTCGCAATTTCTTTAAACGAAATTTGTTAAATGAGATAGATGTCCTGTTGTGTGGCCATACATATATACGCCTTATCGTAACTTCAATCGTCTAATCATTACGGTAACCAATCGATAACATATAGCCTCCAAAGGAGTTATGTAATATAGCTCAACAAAGCGAGTTAAATAGGATACAATGTGCTTTTAGTCTGTTTTGGAAAAAATGTAGGCTTTGAGCCAGGCAAAGCAAACGCTTAACTGTTCCAAATTCTCGACAACGTTATCTTCCTAAACATACGGAACAACCCGTACGATTCATCAGTCATCTATTTCATTTTCTATAACGTCTATAAAGCCTGTATGACGATCGCTGTTTCGTGTACTCGTTGTGATAACAACAAATTTTCTAAAACAATTACTGCATCCGTTTACGGCGACGTTTCGCTTGTCCTACCGACGTTTGTATGATGCCAAAAAGAAGACAGGCCTTACATTCTAATTTATGACAATTAGCTATATTGAGTAAATTGACTTGGGATGGTCATTATCAGATCGAAAAGAGGAGCAGGTAATTAGTTATACAATACTTGTCAATCAACTAGGTATTTCGCGAAAGGGTGCATGCCAAACTGATCCTTTAGCAAGGGCCGGTTTGCTTGATCGTATACTCAACAGCGCCAGCCTTCGGTCAGATCGGACGATTTTTCTATGGGCCAAACCTACAACTACCTGTACGCGTCGAGAGACGAACCATCGCTACTATTAATCCCACGCAATAACTTCGTTTACTATACAACGATCATCGTACGCTAAGCGTAGTCAGTGTAAATTATTTGGATGATGATTTGATGGCCTTCGAAGCTTTAACACTGTGACGCTGTCAAAATCATAGCGCTAATTCCTGACAAAGAGAAGGGAGACTCAGACAGGGCAAGCGTAAATAAGGCGATCGCATTTAGTAAAGTAAATTTTCAGTTTCATTTTTACGGCACAATTGAGTTTGGACAGCGCGTCACCACGAGCAGCTATCACATACTACACGTGTAGAATGAATCTTTCATTCTACTTGCTACTGCTTCCAGGCCAACTATTACATATTGACAGACCCGCCCGGGATGCTCTTATTTAGCTGGAATTGGATGTCCAGAACGACACGAGCGTCTCTGAATTAAGGCTATGTTCGAGATGCTGATCGAGATGGTGTTTAAGATAGCCAAGAAGTCATTCCACAAGCTCATAGGTCATAAAAAATTAGGGTACTCTTGTATGTATACTTTGCTATAAATCCTGTGCAAAACGGAATGTGTAAGAAACGTTATGCTTCTATAGCACGAATTAATAGATTAGACATTACGCTACAGATACTCCAAGGTTAGTGCTAAGTGACTATTTGTAGCAGATCGTCTTCCACTTGGGTTCTTAACTTGTCGTAATTCAATTTCAATTAGGAACTCATTTAGGAGGCCAAACAAGTTTTTTGTAACAGGTGGCTATATTTGCTTCTACGGTGGGATCTTCGCCAAGAATCAAAAAGCACGGAAACACAAGAAGTTGGTATAACTGAATGGTGCAATCCAGATCTCTCATAGTTCTCTTTCTCTTCGCGTACTTACGGGTTAAAAACGCCGAATGAAATTAACGACGACAGACCCACCAAATTCAATTAGCAGAAAAACCTAGATTTCTAATAAAATTATGTGTGTTTAGTGTTTAGTTTCACGCTTTGCAGACTTATATCATAGTTAGAGCTTATAAAGATTACTTATAATTATTAAAAAAATATTGTACATGCTTTAGAACTAACTACTCGATAGATCTCAAGAGAGACGAATTGGATCAATGCAAGCTTGCCTTTTGATGTTAGGTCAACCCACGATTCCGTCCTATTGTTCACGTATCTTTAACGAAGCATGATTTTTTTTTTTGACGATCATTGGAACATATTAGACAAAATCGAACGATCTTTCCCAAATCAAAAAGTAGCATAGTTGATAATGCCTAAGAAGGTTGAGGTCAGATAACAGGATGAGCGGCACAGAGCCTTAATCAATTATTTTTTGGCAGGTACAGGACGTGAGCGAACAGATATTTATAAAGACCTTAATTTACAAATGTTTTCGCCTTTTGGCTGATGATTGTTTCGGTTGAATTTGCTTTTAGAATCTTTACAGCTACGATCATTCTGTGATGCAGATCATACTGTACCATATAACCTTGTCTAGGTGAGGCGCCGTGCAACCATGGTCACGATCGATAAAAGCTAATCTATTGTGTTTTTCGGATACTGAGTGCAAGGTAATATGCCCTTTTCCGTACAACTCCTGAACCACAGACAGGGTCTGAAGCAGTTGAATAATAACCGATAGCCACAGCTTCGCTGTAGGTGCGCGTAAATAAATTGCGTTTCTGTCACGAAGAACATTTTATTTAAAAAATGAGCTGAACTAAATAAATGACGCCTAGTCCACTCATGACACATGGGTGATGACAACATGATGTAGAATTGCTAGGACTTTTTTTCCTTAGGTGAAGGCTGCTCCTTGATCCTATGATTGGATGACAAACGATAGTAAAAACGTGATTTCAAGCGTCAGCATATTGAATGTTTTTAAATCGAGCCCGCAATCTTTGATGCGCTAATAACGTTGAAATTGGAAAATGTTGGAAAGCAATGAAAAAAAATTTCTGTTAACTTGACATGCATTAATATGACCGATTCAAAATATTATACAGGACGAGTATATAAAAAATGACGAGACAAACAATAAGGTTAGGTTAAATTATATTTTCGGTATTAAGAAACGAATTTAAAATAGATAGAAGGAATAAGACTGAGCCTGTTTTTGTATTATTTAGAGTGAAAGCTTGAAATGGAAACCGACAGGTACTAACGCTTCATTGTGTTAAATTCATAAACACTGCAACAAAACGAAGGCTCGAAGTGCTTTACAAAGCAAAATATTGTGATAGACTGAGCTGTGCAATAGTAGGCCATAGAATAGTTATGGCTGTCGTGCACTGATCATATACTACTCTCAAAACGCTAGTTATAGCAAGAGTGAGTATAGATAAAGTATATAAATCGTACACGTATCTAGAACACTATTTTGGCTAACTTCTGTTTGAATTAAAAGTGAACACCCAAACCATAAAAATAGCCCATATAATAATAATAATAATAAATTCATGAAAAATTCACTAAACCAATTGTTTTTTTTTTGTTAATGGAGCACATTAGATGCATAGGACTCTTTGGATAGGTATTGATAGAAACATAAACAGTAGACTATCTACGGTTTACATGTTATTTGACTCAAAACATAGGCCTTCCACAAGGACCATAAAAGGGGGTACAGAAATATAGCGCGGAAAAATACCGTGGAAAGCGTATCGTTAATAAGCAGAAGAGAAGTATACATACAGCAATATATAGGATCAACTGTCACATATGAGGTACGAGGTGTGAAGCTTACCATACATTTACCGCTTACTAATGCTAAGGGGTCTCTGTAATTGGCTCCATGGTGGCCGCCTTCGTTCGACGATTTCAAACCTGTTTTGTACTGTTGCGTGTTATTCTGTCAGAGCTAATAATCTAAAGATTATATCAGTAAGACTTTTCTTGAATTCCATGCCAAGCTCATTCGTGATCATCTTTGCATGGAAGACATTCTCATCATGTGTGGAATCCGTCCCTGCGCTTATTGCTACCGACCAGCAGGATCTTCTGATGGCTTCGAAAAGTTTTTCCGATCGAAGCCTGTGTCTGTTCATAAGTTCGTTGGGTGCCTTAAAGCAATTTTTTCTTGGATTTCTCTCAAATGGCCCCCGGACGAGGACGTGATAACGATAACGACGGCGACAAAAATAACGTAAGTTTTCTGAAATTCTATGAGGCAAGAGCATTATGCCTGCCAACGTACTAACGATAGACATAAATAACGCTAAAGATACGCTGTGAATTATCGAGTTGGCAGCTAAATGCTAATTGTACTGACCTAGTAGTGACGAACTATTATGTCATTGGTAGCAGGCCAGAAAACTTAAGAGTGAGAGGTTCCAATTCTTAACTTACATTTTTTTTACGACTCTACATAAAAGAAGTCGATAATACTATATACAGTGACATGTGTATAATACCGCAGCTGTATTCATCAACTTCAACAATTGCTCCTCTGAACTCTCCACCTTCGTATTGCTAATGGGTAAACAATATTGCGAGAAAAAAAAAATTGTTACTTCAATCAAAGCTGTGTATTTATCTGTGTGCTAGCAACACATTGGTCATGGTATGCAAAGTTAACATTATTTTCAAGGCTCAAACGTTGTGCTTGCTTTACCCTATATTGCTCCGTAGATAGTGATTAAGTTTGTCATACGTCGTCACTAAGATATTCGAGACAGATCTCTGAATTTGAGCAGAAATTCTACCAACTGCTCTGAAAGTATCAATACACTTTATACATTCTATTTCGTTCAATTCATTTAGTACTACACATATGAGAAATAGCTAATGCTGTGGACGGTAGAAGTGCAGGTAATAGTAACTTACCCTGTCTATTGGATTCTTGCTAGAAGAGTCCATTAGGTTTTTTCGAGTATCTTTAGATCACCATAGATATCTGTTAACAATATTAGGAATATATTAAGAATATTTGAAGGTTACACGCCGCCTAATAAAAGTGGTAGTACCGTACCATATGCTGGTGTACGTTATCGATTATAATTAAATAAAAGTTACCGCTTTTGCTAAGTTGTCAATAGTAGATAAAATTGTATCAAAACAGCACATAATAATAATATTCTATCGTTTCAGTCAGAACTACGATCTGAACTTGATTGTATTCTAAAAAAAAAAAAAAATGCACTTGTATACGCTATCAGATGTAACATACTGTCTATCGATGACCTGTTTTTATTTGCGTTGTAAAAATCAAAATCAGTGACTTTTTAAAAAATCTTTCATAAAAATGTAAGTATAATTTTTACGACGATGTTTGCTGTTTTAGCAAGCGTCAGACGACGAGTAAAGACGATTCTATAGACCGGTGTTAGTAAGATGAATGCAGGTGGGATATGTTATACTCGATTCCCATATATATATATATATATGGGAAAAGGAAAACATTAAAATAATTGTTTCTGCTCGATAAGTAGAAACATGCCGAAGTTGAAAAGTCAATGTAATTTTTCTGCCGAAAACAAACTAACGTTATTTCTACCCATACGTTATTAGGAGTATTAAAGTAAGAGTGTTGCTATCTTAGTAGCGATTCATGTACTATGTTAGTGTAGAATCCAAGGCATGAAGGTCAATACAAGTATATTGTGCAAATGTCGTTTTCACATCGTCTCGTTCTTCATGGAAATACATATAGGGAAAGCTTAATTGGCTAGTTTTAAAAAGAAAATTCTAGATAAACAGAAACAGGTCATATGAACATCTACAGTGAGACTGCAATTATCCATTAGCGTTGACTCTGTTCGAGCCTAGGTGCCTTTGCTGACCTGTATTTGAAAGGAGACGGCAAATCACACCGAAACGTTTTACTTCTGGAAACGAAAAAAAATTGGCAGAGTCTGCCTATGTAGGATATAATAAGTGTGTAAGTAGTGTATGTAGTACTTCAAAAGCAGGGTACATTCTTCGAAAAAGGAGCCATTGAGCTCCGAAACCAGTAGCAAAGCACATAGTTTGCAACGACCTCTACGACACCCGTAATATCCAAAGTTCACGTCCTTGGTTAGAGCATTCTCGATGCGGCAAGCGAAACTGGCCAAGTTCATATGTAAACGGAAGCATACCTTGAATTTTTTTATAGGATGGAGTATTCGTAAGCTAAAGTGTCGTTTTTCTGCAGCGTGTTTTTTGTTCAAAGCTCAAATATTTTACGTATATATATAAATTAAGTTGTCGAAGATGATTTGATTCGATGAGCCAAAGTAATATTACTAAACTAAGCATGCGCTACTTTGATAGATGATTTTCCGTCGTTTTTTAGCTAACACAGGAAGACTATTACTGCGGAACTTCCGTAATGTCTGAGCGAAAAAACTGTGGCGAGTGATTTTTTCAATTTTCGATCGAAGCTAGATGAACGTTATCGGGGGAGTTCTGCAAAGACCGAAATAGATGATGATAATTTGATGGTACAAGATCCGAACTATACGATGGATGCGTTGAAATTTCATATTCAAGTTCACTTAATTTCCGCCGGATAGCTAAAGAAGTATATGGTCTGGCATAGTCAAAGGACGATACCATTCCGATTCGCTAGTTCCGTTCGATGGCTCATTGTAGTTTTGCTAGTGGTCAACGGTAGAAGAAGGAGCTAATGAGTCGTTTTGCAGCCTAACAACTATAATGCGCGATATCTTTTCGATTCCTTTGGCGCCAGTCTGGGCCTTGCCGTTGATTCTAGAACACATTAGTTTGCAACACATTATTGCCGTGAATGGGTATCTTTCATCGCCCGTAATCAGCTGTTTTAAGACGAGCTCGATTTTCTTGCGTTTTTACAGAATGCCCCTGATGGAAATACGATCGAGCAAACTACCTTGCATCTAAACGTCGAGCCTTTCTTTAGTTCCAGCTCTTACTCAAATTGCTTAGAACTGTTCGACGGTGGGTGTCTGTTCCTTGGGGATACAATAGTAATTAGTTGATTACTACGAAAAGGATTGTTTACAGCCCCACATACTCGCAGAAAGGAAACAAAGGAACCATATTTGACTATAAACAGCATAGATTTTTCCATTGGCCTAGGCAGCATTTGGCCTTTATCGGCATACAATTGTGAATTATCGAAAATTTTTTGCACAAATTTCATTTACCCTCAAGGCGCTCTATCTTTAATTTGAATAAAGCACTCAAACTCTATATCGAATCTTAGCTTTCAATGACAGTAACGCCGATTCCACACGACGCGTATCATATGAGATATGTAATTTTAGGGTAATAAATATATATATATATATGTAAGGACAACTACATGATGTTATTGTAAGGCCTGTCTTGTCCACAAACTCGGCCAGTCAACGCCGCTTAATTGGATCTGCCATCTATTTTTTTCTACTGGATTGACATAATGGCATCCATTTGACTGATTAAATTGTATGTGTTGTACAAAATCAACGCGAGCTTATCTATCTATCCAATACAACCAAATCGAGAATTCTGCTTGAAGATCGTTCGGACAAAAACTGGCGTTTGCAAAAAAAAAACCTGCCTATGGATAAAAACCTTCTGTTGCATTGAAGATGCTAAAAAACATGAATTGTCGTAAAAAAAACTAGACTAGAACGCGTGAGCAGCGTTTTTTTTAGAACTGCGTGGTACCACAGATCGGAATAAGGGCGGGTCGTCTCATGCAACATGAAAATCTCAGCTATAGAAATTACTTTATTTGCAATAATGTTTCTAGAATTAAAAATGATTAATAAAGACAAAATAAGAAGTTTAATTTAGCGAGTTTTCCGTCCAGAAGAGCTCTATTTTGTGACACTTGTCAATATATATGGATTTATATATACGCGCTCCAAATTAGTAGCTATGAAGTTCAACAGAGAAGAAGGCCTCGCGAGGATGATTCGTGTAGCCTAAATGTAGAGAGTTTAAAAAGAGCTAATTGCTCGACACACCTCGGTTCAACTATAATAACGACAGGTAGTCCTTTCGACACGTCGAAGACCGAGTCAGGAAAGCGCTTATTGCGGCAACCACGATTAAACAGCCGCGGAAAAAATCAGCGCCACTGCTCTCAAAGTGTTTGCTCCGAACGTTGCCCCTAGAGCGCCTAGGTAATTTTAAAAAAAATCATAATCTGGCATCTGACGATGGACTTCTGGTGGTTTTTCCTGGAGGTGTTTAGACTCTACGTGACGACACGCAATCGACCAGACGATTTCGAGTCGTCGCGATTCTCTTGGCCGACACGTCATTCTCTATGAAAGAAGCCCTCCAAACGTTTCGCCTCCTAGAAATATCGTTAGCTTATCGGTGATTCATCAAAAGCCAGAGAGTTAACAGACACTGGAAGTGGATATATAGGCATAGCATGACCAGGTTTGCAGTCTGTGGGTTTTATCATCCGGTGTGAGAGATGCAACGATACCATGAACAAGACGAAGACAGCGTTTGCGAGCTTCGCAAGGCTAGGAGTGGCAAATATCATGTAGATCAATGTAGCGAAGTCGAATAGCCCCTCAATGAAATCTCACAGCTATATGTTGTTAATGTCGGGTGGTAATTTACGTACGATTATTATCAATGTTTACATTAGAATCTGCTGCAGAGTTTAATACGGAGGCGAATTTTGGAACGTCTATTCAAAAGCCATCCGAGAAAAAAAAAGACTTTTAACAAACAGGTACAACGAATTGTCCGTGACGCTAGAATTGCGTGACGGACTTCAGATCTACAAATAACCTGGATGATTCATTTAGTATTATGGGTTCAAGTGGGACTGCAGCAATCAATTAACTCAAACTAACTCAAAAAACACTCGCAATGGCATAACATTCTAATCATCACTCAAACGCCCTTTAACGCTCCTGGCAATCGGTAACAGCTGCATCGACAATTAGATTGGCTTGTTTTGAAGACCTGTTCTGGAGTGAGGTCGCTTCGATGCTTTATTACAAATATACTAGGAATCAACTTCGCCACCAAATAACGACAGCTTCTCTAAATGTGTGAACGAGAGGATATTTTTTGCTCTTCGAAAGGTATTCGTCTCTATGCTCGAAAGCGGTCGCTGGCGACCTATTTTGGCTCAAGGAGAATGCTGCTTGGATTTAATGCGGCATAGGGAATTTAGAAAGTCTATTCAACTTCAATCCACAGACTTCATTGAGATGGACACATTTTCAGCCCATGAAGGAATAAAAACTAAATGTCCTCTCATGACTCTTTAATTAGATAATGTAGCGAATACTCTGAAAAACAAAAGCTTTTCCAGCGCCCATTTTCACAGGCTTCGCTCTTGATAGAACTCGAAGGTTCAAATGGGGCCATAATAATATTACAAACAGCTGTCATCAAGTGAAGCCAATTTGACATAGTTAAGGAATTAAACTGAGAGGTGTTGGAGATGGACAGGGTGGAGATTGAAGAAACACCACGTTTTCAATGTAGCTATATAAGATTATTATTAATAAACAGAAATGAAGAATATGTATAGAAGGAGGGTTAGCTTTTACTTAAGTAACGTCTGCCAGTTGTTGTATCGGGTGCGTTCGCTGTGATAGCCTCCATGGTAACCGCCTCCATAAAATGATCTGGAGCCACCATTATACTGCAACGCTGCCTGTTCGCCTGTGAGGGCTGACGATTGGAAGATCACATCAGCAGGATCTTTGGATTCGGTGCCAAGCTCATTTGTGATGACCTTTGCGTGGAAACCATTCTCGTCAGCGTGATATTCAACCCTGCGCATATTGCCATCTGCCAGCCGAATCTCATAGTGGCCACGAACTGTTCGTCCATCTGAAGTCTGCATATGTCCATGAGTTCCTTCGGGATCTTGGGAGACGTAACCAAAACCATAGGGCTGAGGAGGTCCATAATAGTCTTCATGTGCATAACTACCTGGGTATAGACCGCCATAACCTTCCCCTCCGTATCCTCCGTTGAAATGGCCCGCGCACGAAAGCGCGACAACGGCAGATAAGACACCACAGACGGTAAAAGTTTTCTGAAATCCCGTTAGGTAACACACTCTGTCAAATGCAAACTGGAAAATAAATTAATCATATTTATTTATTCTTCTATAGGTCTATTTACATTTAACGTTCTCTAGAAGTCAATACTTATATTGGAATATATCAATACTAAAAGGGAGTTTCAGCGAAGTAGGAAAACAGGAAATCTTCTAATCTAGAACGGAACGCATTTCCGTCGTCCATTACACCGACCGTAATTGTAATGCTGCAAAGATTTTTCGATAATCGAAACGTTCGGCGCTCAAACGGAATATTGTTTTGACAGATACTGTGATTTATAAGAGGGCGCGTCTGTCAATGCCCAGTCACACTGGCCGACACAGCCAGCTTCAAAACATATTACAAATGTAATTGAACTCAAAATAGAACATTAACATTTGTTTCCTTCAGCTATTACGCTACCAATAGAAGGAATGAAGTTCCCACCAAAACCTCTACAATTATCCATAATCCTCTGTTCTGCCAACGACAAGAGTTTTGTAAGCTTTGTTGAATTTGAGGAAGCACATGGAAAAAATGAAAATGTTATCCGTACCATGACTTCTGCGTTCTTTTGCTTTGTTGCGCTATCCGTAAACTGCAATTAAGCGTGTAGCACGTGGACGCTTTTATACGTGGTACTAACGCCTGCTGATTGGGCGAGTGGTTGTACCGACCGCTGTAAATAATACCAGTATGGCTAGGCTGTTTTACCTTGAGCATCGACACTATCATTTTCGACAGAGGAAACAGAAAAGAAAGAAGAACGCCAAGATAGACGAGCAAGATACTGTCTGTACAATTAGCGCCGCTATTCAGTAGCCACAAAATATGACTTTCGTTTGAGCCGGTATATCGGTGTTGCGGGACCTTTTCTGTCCGTAGGCGGTAATCGCTTCATATAGGATCGTCACAACAGTAACGATACGAAAAGTACGTTAAGCGTAAGTATAACGAAGAAGATTCCGGCCTGATTGAGATCGGACTCAATGATATTGAATCAAATCAATATATATACATATAAAGCGACAGGTCCGAAAAACGCTATGTGGGAACGTTTGCTTGCGAGTAAGGCAGACAGATAGGTGGCTTATTCATCAAGTCAATATTA
The DNA here is from genome assembly GCF_002532875.2 of Varroa jacobsoni. NCBI lineage: Eukaryota > Metazoa > Arthropoda > Arachnida > Mesostigmata > Varroidae > Varroa > Varroa jacobsoni. The sequence continues at coordinate 160,951 of NW_019213639.1, forward strand.
CACGCGTTTTCATCGGGTTTAGCAAACGTATCTGAGTGCTCTTCTTTGAGCAGAGACAGAAAGTTCGCGTGTCTAGTTCTACTCTAGTTAGGAATCGAGCAGCTCAATAGTAACGTTTCTATTTTATAAGCGCATAACTTGAGCTACGATCTACAATACGCACGCGAATCGTAGCCGTAGATCTACAGCCGCGTAAAGTATTATTGTTACTCGATGAAAATATAGTTTCATCATACGGTAATCGTAATGCCAGCGAACATCGTATAGAGTATGCTAAGGGTCGTTAAGTTTCTTTTCTGTTAGAGGAGGACGCCATTAGGATGAGAAGGTTTTCTGCTTTTTACTTTATTATATCGAGCAAGGAACGCTGTAGCGTATCAACTAACCAACTTCTGGATCTGGAAAATAATATATCATTAGTTCCGTGATTTCGCTGCACATAAGTACCCTCAAATCTGTATGAAAACTTGAATTCGAGGCATACCAACAGCAGAACAACGCCTGCCATATTCATTAATTACGACTGTGAGTTAATGTCCGGAGAAAAACATCGGGGGCATTCAGAAGGCCGGAGGACTTTAATGGAAGTACTGGCCAGCGGTGGAAATAGAAACGAATTCTCGGTGGTCAGTGTAATATTGTACCGAACCAAAAAAGACATAAGCAACTATATTGTTCTTTCCATAACCGCTATGGCGTGCAAACGATTCGAACTGCGAAACTTAAACGCCCAGTTCCGCCTTGAAAAAAGGCACCCGAGTAACTTTATTAACATGTCTATTCGGGCTATGCAAGGAAAATCTTTGTTGACATCTACCGAGCTCATTTAGAGTTCTATGTCTAGGAATCTTCCTAGTGGTTATTCCTTGTTTAAGAATGTTTGAAAGTCCTGCTGTTGGCTACGGACTTCCGAACGCGCTTTACTCCAGGTACAGGGTTCGGCCTCCCTTATATTTATTAATTCAACTGTTCAGATTGTGCCTTTTTCGAAAGCTGTTATGACTGATAATCCGTACGTTCGTTCGCTAAACCTCTGATCCATGTAGAATTTTTCATGTCCTTAATCCTTTAGAACGAGAAACCAATCTCACCTAGTTCTAATATCAATTATTAGTTGTTTAGAAACCTTAGTGAAAGATGAATTAGATTAACAACGCGATGAACATTTACCACTTGTTCTGCTTGCTGATAGAGACCATACAGGGTGACTTCTTTACCAGATGTTAGTTGATGATTTAAAGATGGCATCGGCAATGATGTTCGACTTCTTGCCGACTTCGTTAATAATGACCGAAAAACTTCTCTCATAGGCGTAGATCCTGCAAGAGCTAGAGCATCGGCCAGGCAAATCTCGCAGTGGCCTCGGATGGTTCGCCGATCAGAGGTCTACATGTGTCTGTGAGTGTATTCTGCGAAGTGTGACCAAAACTGTAAGGTTCTGCGGCCCATATTGTGCGTCAAGGTTACCTCTATGGGCTGCTCCAGATCGACCAATCGGCTAACATGCTAATGTACCACAATGGCACACGAAGCGACAAAAACAGTAGAGGTGCTCTGAAGCGAAAGGTCGAAGGAGCATAATATTTTCGTTCTATGTATGGATGATATAACAAACTCTGACAGCGTAATTTATTATAACTCGAATTAATCTAGAGGACCGAAGAATATCACTCATCGTAACGTTAGCTTGTGCTTAGTACAGGTAGATAAGTTAAAGCTACCGTGCACTCCGTACCATTATGTCGTCTTGATCGGCATCCAAGACCAATGATCAATCATGAAGCTGATGACATTTTTAGACCGTGAAGGTATTGATGCAATAGCGGAATGGCTACTGGCCACTGAGTACTTCACCTTGAACAGTTTCTGGAAGGTGGATGCAACAAAGAAAATGAAAAACTAGATTAAAACATATTTATTTATTTAGTTGACGTTATAGACATCGGAGTTATAGGATTTAGTCGGTTATCTCTGTTTTTTTTTTTGTTTATATTCCTTATTTACTTATGTTTAATGATGGTGGCGTTACGTATCATTAGTATATGGTACGAGACAGAGTTTTGAATGATGGCAGTTAGATACTGTCTAAGGAATCGTAACCACTTGAGTTTTCCGTCTTCAACTGTTCAACTGTCTTCAACACTTTTCTGCTTAATATAAAATTGTTTTACATTTCCGCCGATTTCTATACGTATTTAGTCAAGCGACGAGCTAATTATGAGAAAATGGACAATTTGGTGCTGCGTTTGTCCTATGTTGTATTTATCGCTGGCCTGGTTATTGATATAAAACTTGGAGCACAGAGGTTATTAAGCTCATACTCGTTTAAATAAAGGAGGTTCGAAGTCTTTTTCTACTTATCCAAGTTAATCGAACGTTTGCTTAACTATCGAGCAAGAAGCACTATATATTTATCGATATCCGATACTCCTTCTCACAGATGGAACTGAAGTCCTATTTACTAACGGTAGATTTTTTTTACCCTTATAATTATGGCTATTTTAACGTCACCCTGTCGGTTAGGATCACTACGAAAAACATACATTCTAGTGGCTATGAAATGGCTCCAGGTTTCCCTTTTTAATTTAACCTCTTCATAGTCTTTTGCTTAGATTACCGATTGTAGTCTTTTTTTTTTTGCATTTTGATATTCGGTACGTCTACATACAACCAAACGTTTGTATATTATACTCTTGAGTGTTTTTTTTTGTTTTGTAAAATATTCCGACAGGTTCATACATCTCAATTCTCTAAACAGAGATACCCGACGAGACTATATTTATTTGATATTTGCAGCAGAACCGATTAATATTTCTAATACTATTGCTATTTTGTCTTTTGCTACCTTGTATTTTTTTTTTATTTGTATAGCATATTTGTAGAATATCTATATTCCGGATAACTTTATTTTATCTGGGTAAAGACTTATACGCCGTATATGAACGCGCAGAAGGCACGCTAAGTACACCGTACACGTATAACGTGAAGAATATGCTTGCAGTTGGTTCTCTGCTGATAGGTAGGAATGATTCGGGAGTTGATCTAGTTTGAAATTTATGTTTTTTAGAAATCAACAGCCGCCGTCTTTCTAAAAGTACATTAGTCCCATAGTTACCACAGTTAACCGTGACAAGATATATTTTATGATGCGAATTCTCATTACAGAGTATAGCAATGCTAGGCTAACATTAAATCTAACAGGTCCGATGGCAAAGTTCTTTCTAAAGGAGACTGTAAGCTATTAAAAAAGAGAGCATTGTTTTGCTATTTACATATAATCAATATACAGTCAATCTCAATGTACTACCTTATCTTATTATAGGGATTAATGTTGATTTGGAAAAAATTTTTTTCGTAGCTTAAAACATTTATAGCTCAATAGTATGTAGTGGTCCTTATTTTATTATTGTTTCACTTACAGGCTTTTTGAAATAAAAACGTATGTATATATACGTTTTTACTACCTGCAGAACCGAAGTTGCAAAAAACTATGAGTAGAGAATAAATTTATGGAGTATCAACTAATAAGTTAACTCTCATAACCTGCATTTTAGTTAGAAACTGACATTTGTGTAAAAATAGGGATCTATACATATTATGTGATTTACATATTATTATTATTATTATTACACGAACATTATAATTTAATAAATCATAATAATGTCTTGTATGGACGTCTAATTATTTAAGAACGATTCCTACACTACACCTTAATTTTGCTTAGTACTTTGAAGATTTGTGAAAATTCGAGTTTTTTAAATAAATTCGTTTTGTTTCACAGCAAATGAGAAGAACCTTTTAGCTTTTTGCCACTCTGCTATTGCAGTAGTGTATGCTAACGGGGTTGACATTTTGTGATGAGGGTCCATATCGGGGCTTCCGCCGATTCAGTTTGGCCTCCGCCTGTTCGCATTGAAACAGTAAAATGGGTTCCTTGAATTTAGTGCTTGTAGCCAAACAGAACAGAGTACAGCAGTTAAGGTAGCATGAAGGGACACCTGAGGCTCACGAGGTAGGATGCGGACCACATTATCGAAGCCTTCTAATGTAGCAGGCTACTACTGCCCGTTAAGTTAAACACGGAAAAGGCATTTGGTGCAGTTTTGTAAGCCAAATCGACGGACGATAGTCGCGCCTGTGTTTGAATTAACACGTTACTCTTTATGGAGTCGGCGTACAGCATTTATTGCCATTCAAGATTTAGCAGCCTTAACAAACGAGACAGGGCTCAAGTAAACGAAGTGCCAAGTTTTTGCAAGCAGGCTCCCCTTCCAGAGAGTGAAACAGATTACAGTTAAACAGATCAAATCACTTCTAAAGAGCTTAAAGACTATAACCGAAACGTTAAATGCACTAGGAGGAAACCTGATGGAGGAAAGTCCTTATCCGGTGTTAATCCTATGCATGAAATGAAGCCATATGATTATGTCTACACTACACCGCCTACGTGTGCATCTTTACAAACCACACTATCAGTTATGGATATTTAAGATGTGCTTAGAGAATATGATCCTGCACTGAGCCGCGATATTTCCAAGGCCTAAAACAACCTCACGATGGAAAAGCTGGCAGACATTCTCAATGTGTTGGCGCTCGACACAGCGCGTAACCAGGCTTCACGCTACAAGCCGAGACGGGCTGTGCTTTGCTTAGCACGCATAAGAGAACCCTATAACCATCCGGCCCTCCTCTCATTTCGTATGACAGAGAAAAATGCCCCGTGGTCGATACTTTGACTTTCTTCTACCCCCTCCTTTATGGTGTGTCAGTCGCTGTACTGCGGTAGCAGACCGGCTTCGCTGTCGTGAGTGCGATGCTTATAAGACGGAGGCATATTTTTCAGCCAAAAAGGGTGTATGAAGTCGTTGACTATGTTGTACACGCTCGCACCTCACAACTGTGATATGATGGTGTGAATAATGTTGTATATACAATACAATGCCGTAAAACAATGATCGACTAAAGATATCAACTAATTAAGAAGGATGAGTAATAATAATGATAAATCAATTGGTATATGTTTCCGTCTTTGTTAAAATAGCCAAAGTTTCAATGTAGTTAAACTGAAAAAACTTTTTACAACAACAAACGAAAACATACATAAAACGTTATTAAGCATCGCGATCTTATTAGCACATGTGGTGTTATTTAACATTATGTTGAATTTATTTAGGGAGTAGAAAATTAATCAATATTCTCGATGTATGTACTAATACGAATGAGTTTTGCTTGCACCTAACGTATCCTTTTTATTGAAAAGTTACTACACCAATATCGCAACACCGAAACCATTTCTCAGCGTTCTAATCATATTGAAATAAATACAAACGTTCGCGGGGCATAAACTTTCATATTTTCCAAAATATCACAATCACATCTCTTCGCAATTTACCCTTTAATTCGCCCCTAGAAAAAAAAATGGTGTCTCCTGCATTATTTGTTGAAACCACAAAAACTCTTCCTGATCCTGATGAAATAGAGGACAGACATTAGCTCGCCATATCAGTCTGTTTCATTGACCGTATGTATATATCTATTTATTTGTCAGGAGTACATCTTTGTTTAATGCTTGCGATGGATGTCTGATGACTGACAATTGGCGATCCGACAGAAATTTATACGACGCTTCAGATTTTTGATATTGATTATGTTGTTGATGACTGATATTTTAACAAGTACAGATATTTCTGGTCAAGAGGTTCTGATGCTTATTCGTCTTTTATGTAATAAAGCGATTGTATCAACTTTGTCTCTTGACTGATATAAATCTATCTCCAACCATTTATAGCCTTGGTTTACCTAATAAAGGTAGTGCATAATTTGACTGCTCAATTTAGCCTTAAGCGACAATATTATTTCCATATATAAAAATAACCAAGAGTATTGATTTTTGTTAGCCTCTCGCGTGGCCACGCACCGATGGCACTTCGTGCCATGTATCTATATTTATTTTTGGCTCTCATGTGTATGTATAAGGCGTACATTGACTAAATAAACATCCATAAAGGTATCGTCCTGAATTCGACAAATTATTTTATAATCGATAAGAGTATTGAACTGACGCGTATGTAAACATGATCACTTTTACATAAAGTTAATTAAGTTTTACTCATTACTAGTAGTCTACTTCAGCAATGGCTGTTGTTAACCGATCGAAGTTATGAATATCTGTAATCGTTGTTAATTTTAGCATACAAACATGAAGACACACAAGTAGAAAGATACGTAAAGCACAGTTTATTTTAAGAAAGAAACTATAATAAATAGCAGCTTAGGTAAAACCTATATACAGATAGTCATTCTTGGTTATCTTGCAGTTGTCTGCTATAAGTGCCTTGCCGTCGAGTTGATCTACCACTTAGTCTGACCCGAATAAGGTCGTCCCCCATGGTGTCCGCTTCCAAACGAGGCTCTAGGTCCCGCTCCGTACTGCAATGCGGCCTGTTCACCAGTGAGAGCCGACGACTGGTAGATGGCATCGGCAGCATCCTTCGATTCTGTTCCGAGTTCGTTGGTTACCACCTTCGCATGGAATCCGGTTTCGTCGGCGTGATACTCAACCTTACGACTCCGTCCGTCGGCCAACTGTATCACATAATGGCCCTGCACTCTCCTACCGTCCGAGCTCTGGCTGTGGCCATGGGTTCCTTCAGCATCCTGTGAAGTGTATCCAAACTGGTATGGTTGAGGCGGGCCATAATTTTCATAGCCTTCCTGGCCACCTCCTCCGCCACGGAAGTGTCCTGCGGTGCACAGTACTACCATTGATACAGCGAAAACAAGCGTCACAAAAATACTCTGAAATAGATCAAAGAATCTGTGTTATGCCTAGCGGAAATTTTTCACAAGTGGACCCGATAAAAACATATCCATACAAAGGCTTGGTAACTTCGAAACATAAAAAAAAGAACTTGTAGAGGACTCAACTTTATTATCCCCAAGGCATTACTACCTTTCGTGTGTTACTTTGGCATTGTTTTTACTACATCCTCAAAATGTTTTTACTTAGAATGTCTCTGTCTACTCCTCCATCCAATCCACTCGTCAAACATGTTTCGCTAATTTTATACATGTGAACGCAAAGAACTTGCTAGTGATGTCCAAAACACTTCTTCTAATGCACTTCGAACTAGAAACTCTGCGAGTTCTCACTTCTGATACCATAGAGCTACAGTTTACGGTAAAGCTTTCTTGTTCTCGCGCTCGCTGTTTCAGCCTCCCGTAATAGCTCACCATAGCGACTAATTAAAGGCTGACTCAGCGTCTTTTTAGACTTAGAGTTTGTGCTTCTTCAATGGCAACAGAATTTTCCTGTGTGCGATGTTCTGTCTGCGGCTACTATGACAGGCTGATGTCACTTCTGACCGCTGCTTGCCACCACCGTCAACTTTTATACCTCTCCCTTTGGCAGACCTTTCTTCAGAGCGGGCGCTGTTGCATTTTCATTTGTGCTTGACCTTGTAGCTTACCCGCGCGACGCCTTAAATCCATTTCGTTATGGGGGATACTACCTTTACCTATATTTGTCGGAGGTGTTGTTAATAGTCGAGTATTTTAACTGCAATTTATTGATGTGAACGACAAACCACTTTGCATTACACTTATCCAACGAATCAGATGTACGCATTATGAAATAGTAATCCGCTTGTCGTATGAGAATATTACAATGCTACCGAGCGAGTCACACTGGCGGGCAAGTACAAACAGATGAATTTATGGGCAAAAGATCAAATAATAGATACCTACTAATTTGGACTCGGTTAGAGCCTTCGTTGATATATTGTCAGTCTCTGATTGTCGACCCAATCCTTCACGACTTGGCTATAGCTACAAAACCCTTGGCCGAAAATATCTGATGAAGTGACCGAACCACGAATTCTGAAGCCCAATCAGCAGCAGCTGCCTATACAGCCAATTAAATGCTGCTTAAATGTACAGGACAGGAGACGACACTAGCAGTGCAGAAGTTTAATCACAGGTGGCCTACCGATAAGACTATTATACAATTTCTTTTTAGGGGAGTGCCTCTATGCACAACATCGGCCCAAGTAAGACAAGCGTAGTTTTTCCTGATGATATCAACTACTTCGGAAGAATTGTTTTCAGATGAAGCCCCGATTACATTATTTATTACGGTAGTTTTAATGATTCTTCAATAGAGTTGTTAATCTGCTTCTGCAAGAGAAAGGAACGGATCTCTTGCAAGTCGGCCTTCTAATGGAACGGAGTATGTTGTAAATTTCTAAGCGTTTTGCAACCATGTCTCAAAAATCTTTGTTGTTACTTATTCACAATGATTTACTGAAAGCTGAAGTTAGTCAGGAACTTCACACAGCAGACGAGAACACGTATGTCGAAAATTCTTACTGATGAATCCGCCTTCAACAAAGTAAAGATTTTTAGTTCTCTGTTCGAAACCGCGTCAAAGATTGCATCAGAGGCATCTGTCAAGATACCAGTCGCTTCAAGCGCTAATTTATTCCGTCTGATACTTAGGTTTACTTCCTGATATCTGATCGCTTGGCTCTATACCTAGAACTAATAATAAATCATTGATTGAGTGTATAATGTCCTTACTGCCTCGCAACTCTACCTAGCTATTATGAAAATAGCTATGAAAATGTTTGTACGTCATTTACATTTTTATGAAGAGAAAATTTCCAAAGATGTTGTTTCAGCAAGCATGCGTCGCGAAGGCCACTTCTAGGCTCATCGCCTACTGATTAACTACCTTAATTCATTACTGGCTTCACCTGGCTATTCCATTATTGCGTTATGATTGCCAGTGTTAAAGAAGCTCCACTACTCTTTCGTTATACACCTGCATCGCTACTTCACTGCTGGGCTGGACAATCGGCCCTTCGACAGCCCCAGCTGCCGTTGCAGGCGCTGGGTCCCAGCAAGCGATCGAAATAATACGTACATAACTCACACTGGCAGTAGCAGAAAAAAGATGTGCTGTGAGAACGAAGCAGAATTTGGGTGCTTCATTCTGCTTCCCGCGTTCCCATTGCTATATCACTTCTGCCGCAACTTGTTCTAGGGAGGGTAGGCGGGAAAGATAGGAGATTTTGAAGAACGTTATCATTCATTTTCAGCGGCCGTCGAAGCTAAATGGCACCAACGACTCATTCCTATAGAAGCGCGAGCGAAACGAGAAGTGCGACTGCGCCGGTAGCGGCAAAAAGTGCAACCCATTCATACAGACTTCAAGCGTTGTCAAATGAAGTCGAATATCCGCCCAAGCCACAACGGAGACAGCTAGGTCTATGGCGTTGGCACTTTTACGACAACTGAAGGAACTTTCATTATGGTGCGCTACGATAATGAGCAGAAAAGGAGGAGCAGTGATCGCTTCTTTTTTTTTTCTTTATCACAATTACAACCGTTGTAGAGCATTATGATTTCAACTAATACCGGCAGCACCGTTCGGCCCATTGCTTCGATCCGTTGCTACGCATATGCTTTTGTACGACTAGATATATTTCATCCTCGAGGCGCGTATTAGATTTTCAAGTCTTCGGCGTCGCTGGCCGTCGCTCTGCCCTGTTTCGAGCCTATAATCCGACAAGCCCCGTCAGCTAATATCGGGCTCATCGTTACCCTGTAGACACTTTCATTACGGGCAACGAAGTTTCCTTTTTTATGATTACGTTTTTATTTTATTTTTTTAATTTGTTTACCTTTTGTGTCAAATGTTCTCGGATTTTTGCTATTCTTTTGGTAATAACGTGTTAAAATTGGCCTCAGGTACAGCCAGGCCGCAATTTTTCTTAGGAGCAAGCGGGCCTCCACGATGATTAAAACTTGTGCTCTGTGGGTTATCATACGCTGCCGACATGTAAACCGGACGTTAGCCGCACTGTTATAATTTATGGCCATGCTGTTGTAAATTAAAATACTCCGGCAGGTGGCTTCATTACATTGAGTCATTACTACTTATATTTAGGAATTGGGTCTCGTCAACACGAACGATATCTGTAGTAGAGTAGATGCTATTTTAAGATATCTGGAAAACATATATGGAAACTTGCTGACCAAAATTACGTTGTATCGAAAATTAAACTTACGTTCTGTATGTAAGTTTTGGCTTAAGCGTCGCTTAGCAGTATTAAGCAGAGGATTCAAAAGGTTACAGGAAACGCTAGACATATAGCATACCAGTACGGTTCACTAGCAGGGACAATTAATTGACACTTACTCGGACAGACCGAAATCAGAGTTCACCTACCCAAACGTTTTAGTTTCTATGTAGTAAGTATTTCTACGTTCAAAAGTTTGCCTTTCATTTTCAGTTTCAAAGTCAGGGAGACAGATATAAGAGTAGCTTTGCCACTGGTGATTTTTGTTATTATTATTATTATTATTGATATTATTATTTGATTTGGAGTTATTGATTTGAAGCCGATATATGTTTATAACTGGGTTTAGAATATGCTCAACCTAGAGTTATATAAGCTAACTTAGCGGCCATATTGGCTATTTCAACCTTTCACATAAGTGCCGAGGGTTGAGCAACTCGTGTTAGGGAGATCTCACCAGATTTCCCTAACACGAGTTGTCAAGTGACGCACGTTTTTTCGATGAGGGTTTTGTTCGGAATAAATGTCAGTGGTCGTTTACTACCTGTAAACCTGAGATTTGTGCCATTTCCAAGACTCAACTGTCGGCTGTCCCGATACTTTCCTCTGAGAGTCTGCTCTAGTTGCTAAATTATTCGTCAGCTCATAAACTATGATCTAGAAAAGTTTTCTTCTATTCTTTTTTTTTAATCAAAATAACGACAATTACCTTTCAGTAATGATCAACTTGTAATGAGCTTAACTTTACTCTATCTTACAATATCATTTTCATCAACTAAGGACCCATTAAGGCTACGCTTTAAAAAGATGGCCTGCCTGACCAGCCTTGGTTCCTGGAAAAAAATAAATAGACCATCACTAATTTGATCCCCAACCGAGTTTCTTATGACCAACCATATTTAATATCTGTTCTTACCCACTGGGTGACTAATTAATCAATGATAGTTAGGGTGTGGCCGCGAGGAGCAACGGAAACAGTATTTCATCTTTGATGATGAACGTTAGGTCCACAGTGTTGATTCCTCAACCGCAAAGAGTTTTTTGTTAGGCTAACATTTTTCTAGGTAAGAGTAGGGCATGCAACGCCTCTTACCTGCAATGCTATTCTGCTTTCTGGCCCACCTGCTCTTAATAGTTGGGTTGTTACTGTAATTATATTGTGCTTGTTGTTGGATCGGCGAGTAATCACAGTTTCTCACAGGTATGTGCATTCCTGTAGAAGAACATACAGCATGAAACCTGTAGTATGCAGTCTGCGTCTGCGGCCTGAAACATCGCGTTCGATGGTATTCAACAATGACGACAGCTTATCCGTAGCGATACTGTGGCAGAGGCGGCGAACCAGAAATGAATTGAGGTTATGGTAACTTCTCACACCAGTTCTAGCTGAAGCTAGACAAAGCAACCCTTGCCTTTGCTGGAAGAGCAAAGATTCAAGTGTGAACTATGAGCATAAATCTATGAATCTAAGTTTTATGCTAACATAAGCAGTCAGCGGCTGATACGCCAATACCAATACACCTTCTATTCTTATCATATGTTTATCTCGGAATTTGCGTTTTGTTTTTCCGGACACGACTACACCTTTTTTCCGTAACGATTTTCTTCTTCGTGGTGGTTCAGATGAACGCGGTGGCCTTCAGCGAATCGAGCGTACGACGACGGTACCAACAGCATTACTATAGCATTTATTGAAGTTAGTCAGTCAATCACTATCGAGGCTGTTTTAGCTAACCTGCGTAAGCGTATCTAAGACAGCATTCTGTCTTTTAGAGACATGGATAGTGAACTGACAGGATTACATTTAAAGTACGATTTATAATTTTCTATTTTATGGTGGCACGAGCTGAATTCAGCTCGCGATATTCTTATTCGACACGCTAAATACACGACCGTGCTAAGATTACATTAGTTTTTTTGTGACGTTCTGATTCCCTTTTCCATTGTCCGAATATGTATATATATATATATATCCAAAGGTTATACTGGGACTAAATATCATTACTATAGCTTCAAGACAAAATGGTGTATATTAAATTACAAACTGTGCCCAAAGACTGCAGATGCTTTTCACTAAGCCGCACTTATTTCTCTACTAGACCGCAAAATTACACCAGACACTGTTCATCAATGTATTGCCGTGACCTAAAAAAGAAACACTTACAATTATAACGGGTCGAAAAGAGAGAGAACCACATAGGCAGTGTGTTACAAAGAGCCCTTCGTTACAACGCAACACGTACAAAGCACATATTTGACACGTAACTTCGATACGATATTTAACGGTACGAGGAGGTGGTAGCGTGAACGAAGAGCATCTGAGAGCAAAAAACCCATCTGGACGAGATGTCCCTTCACGAATTAGAAGGCCGAACGGTTTCGATAGAAGTAATCGATAGAGTAATTTTATGTAGGACAGAGAATTTTCTACAAGCTGAAAGGGATTTGATGGCTATTAAGCCAGAAAGTTACTAATTACTAAATGCTTTCGCATTTAGCAATGATTTCGAGTAGGCCTCGACACTTTTTGTCAACTAATCGTTGCAACAGAGAGAGAGAGAGAGAGAGAGAGAGAGAGAGAGAGAGCTCGCATCGTTAACAGGACCGGTAAGACGAGATTTGCATAACTGGTAATAGTTTAATTGACAGCTCCCCCTTACGTCTATCAGTTTCTCTGTTGCTCTTTAGACTATCTTTAAATGATCACACGTATGCAGAAGATCTATTTAGAGCAGATTTCTATGAGAGCTTTACGCCTGTCGATATTGAGATCATCCAAGGTTTCGTTGGTGTTTTTTTTGGTCCTATTTTAGGATACGGTTCGAATAGCAAGTTCCGTTTAAGCTCTTTCGTCTTGCCGTATAGATAGGCAGCACGATAATCCTAAATTAGCGTACAATATCTGCTTCTTTTTATAGCCTCGTTTTTAAATATGAACACTTTGGAAGGATGCCCAATATCGTTTCTAGTTGTAGCAGGCCTTTTCGTATCGTAGCAATAAGTTCTAGCATTAAGGATGGGATACGGTTCAGCGAATCTCTCGATAAAACCTGACAAGATAGAATGGTTACGTTAACATTCTGAATACTTGCTGCAAATGAACGCATTGCTTTCGAGACCTAATAAAAAAAAAAACTCCATAAATGTAACACTAAGAAAGGATATAGACAGATATATACATAGATTTCAAAGAAAGTATCAATTCTACGAACGGTTCATTCGTTCGTTTGACTTAAATAGCCGGTACACTTCTTACCTCTCTTTACGACTGATGCTTTTAAGTCAAGCTTATGACTTTTCTTCAAGTTTAAGCCAGGATTTTTTTCAACGATAAGCCACCGCGAATACGATATGAATCGAGCTACTTTTTAATATATATAAAGATATACAAAGGCTATTTTTCTTTTTAGTTAATCAATTCATCGCTACCAAGATTCTGCCAGCATTTACGCGTGGAAGATTAGGTAGAAGCCACATAAGGGCTTCCTTACGTATAGGCTCAAAGGCCACAACTAATAGGTTTGTGTTAGCTTTTTTCTCATATAATGGTTGTCGGTTCCGATTATACCAAAATTCTGCTTTCATCTCATTTCTTAATGGAGAAAGAGTCCCGTTCCTCAGATAGCGGATATCAGTACGTTGAAAAGCACGCACCAAAAGCAGGTAGACCAGTTTTCTAGTCGAAGCGGATCAACAAGAATTGAGAAATGGGTTAGTAAACATCATTCGACGACCACTTCGTTGTTGTACAGCGTTCGTATAATCATTGAGTTCTCTTGGTGGGCGTTGACGCTTCAAATGACACCCATTTTCATTGTGTATGTTTTCGTCTTCCTCTGTGTGTTATAGCCGTATCCCAAGTTGTTCAGTGCGTAACTCATTTAGCGACCCAATCTGTATCGTCTCATCGTGGTTCGCTACCTATTTAGATGTAACTAAAACGTGCGTCCGAGATTCTTCACGTCCTATCTTTCCTATAGCGACCAAGATATTTTGTGGGCAGTTGAATAGATCTAGTGACAACAATTGATTGCTATTATAGATGATTAAATCGGATCGACGAAGTGGTGAGCGGCGGACTGCGTCGTCGTTGGCTTTTTGTTTGCCTTCAGAAACAAGCCTAGTGAAGTGGGGATGAACTGAGCAAGTTCGCAGAAAATCCACCCAGAAAGAAAATTCGTAGCGTATCTCGTTAAAACTGGACCGGTCATGAAGAGCGATAAGTCGAGGTAAAGTGCACTGGGTATTTCATTCTCGTCATTCTCGCTAGACAGCTTGGCAAACTAGAGGTCGTCTTATATTTTCACCGTTTTATTTTATACTCGATCTCTAATGTTTTTTAGTTCTTGGTTTACCACTGTGCCAGTTAATAATCATTGTGCCTCGATTATGATGACGCCGACGCCGACGACGACGACGACGACGGCATATAGTAGTCATAATAAATGAGCGGTTAGGGCTAATGGGCAAATTTTGTGTTTACTGTTGATACGCTGCATACACTCATGTACAAAAAGCTACCATTATTTTATCGGTTAGATTCGTAATATCATGTCTATGACTATGCGCGTACAGGCAACGTTGCTTTCAGGCTTTTCACGCTGTGATGGCTGTCCTATTAAGGCTTGCAGTCATGACAATATCGTGATCCACATTTAAGCATAAAAGATCTCGTTATCGATACCCCCGTTGTGACTGCACACTACCGTTAACAAACGTTAAAAGCAAAAAGAATATTCGCGCTTGATTTGGTAACTTCATTGTCATCCTAACAGTGATCGCCATTATCATTATATGTGCGTGAGTGCGTGTCTGAAATATCGTGCGTTCAGACTGCCACGGCACCATCCGCCTTCATCACCATCACCTTTTCGGATCACCACTGGTCTATAATGGTCCATATACGTTGACTGCTTTTTTTCGCTACCTTCTGTTGAACTTTGTCTTTAGTTTTAATTCACTGCTGTTTATACATCCGTTGACGTATCTCTGATTGATTATCTAGGCCATCCTTGATACCGTTGCTGACGATTGTTCATTGGCTCCTGAATTGTACTTGTCCGGTGGCGGCGGTGGCCGGAACAGTTAGCCTTGCCCCTATGGTGATGGCTTGCCCAGCGATGATAACAGTCACTAATCCTATTACTGCTGCCAACAATACACAATTCTCAGCAGTTTTTTCATTGAGCATTACTCTTAGCACCGATCATCTGTTGCTGGTACTACCGCCCTAGGATAAACAGGATGGGGTAAATGAGTCCTGTTTATCACGTGTCCCACGTATGGGGCTTGAAGGCCCGTTTACACAGATAGGACACGACAGGACTTATAAGCGAATAGTAATAGGAAAAAATTGAATACACGCGCCACACTTGTCTTTAGAGGAATGTGTAGGTTAACAGAACTCGATTTTTTATGTTGTAGTGAATGAGTCTGAGGCAATACTTGAAAAGGATGAAGCTGTTTAAGAAAATTAACCTTACCCTATCGACAAAATAATGTATGATCTGGTACCCGATGATATTTATTTATACCCATTGATTTACAAGAAAGCCTCAGCCAGGACGACAATCTCAATCCTTAACTGTTTTCTTTTCTCCTAATAGACCCTCCACAGTGAAATAGGTATCTGCTAGCGAGCGTCATAATGTACGCAGATGATCTTGTTATAGAGAGCCGCAATCGCATCAGAACGCTTAACCACTTTTTCCATCAACGTTACTGGCATAGGGTTAGAGAACAGACTAAAACTATGGAAAATATGACGGAGAGGACAACTGGCACGGACAGATTCGACAGTATGTATATAAATCTACATTACTGGACGTTATATTAACACTAAGCTTAAAATGGTTGGGACGCATAACAAAAGAAGTGCTGCTTAGCGCGCCAGTTCCATCGATTACCTATCTGTAGATCTCTCAGCAAAGATTACACTCGGGCTATTTGATGTGCAAGTGAAGCCAACGGCTTTCAACGGTCTACATTTTTACTGAAATAACCTGCCGGCAAGCTGTTTATCAACACTGGATGGAGCCAAGCCTTGTTCGGTTAAACAGCGTGTGGGCTTCCGCCCCACCACGATGCGGGAGCTCATTTACTACCAGGCGCCTGATATACCACTCCTTATTTGGGAGTTCCGGAAATAGTGCAGGTTATTTAAAATAGGCCTGAGCAATCAATGAGCTACCTAGTCATTAGATATGCAACACACGTATTGACCATATTTTTTGCGGAACGGAAGCATAGTACAACCTAATCAACAGGTTTATTTGTGAATGTTGCAATATATCATATCGACGATATTATGAAACTACCTACGATATGATGCTAGTATCTCTGATTGGATTAGAGGCAACCTTTTCACCAATGCGCTTAGACGAACTGTGATCTCACAGGTTTTATGTTTGTACGTACGGGCTCGATCCAATTCGGAGCCATATTGTATTGAAAATGTTTGTTCAACTTCAAACTTCAGCATTTCGGCAATATGCCAATCGTAATTGTCACAGAAGTCAGCAACTAACCAATGGCAATTGAAGTGTTACTCGAAACAAAATCCTTAGGCCAACCAGGCTGTGCGATCTAGCCTATGGATGATCGTTTCGGGTTCACGTTGACACTGCCGTGGAGCATTGCTTTCAACACGCATTTCTACCTAAACGAAATTTGCAGTCGTTCGGATAGTGCCCAAACAAACTAGGTTTATTTAGACGCGTTATAGTGCACATAAGTATTTGAATAGGGCTTATCTATGTTCACTGTATCCTACTTCTCTCTGTTTGTTACGTTATGTATTTTACTCTATTTACAGCGAGTTTTACTATATGTTCGTTATTAATTTTGCCAATTCTAAACAGTCAGACTTTTTACACATGTCACTTTAGACCGCCAAAGCTACACAATGAGTACTTTAGCCAAAACGAACGATTGTCGTTTTTCTCCCAGTTACATTTCTGTTACAATTTACGCTTCGAAATTTGCCATAAGTGTAGGGTTTATTCAACACGCGGATTCTGCTGATAGTTGTATTCCAAATTACATTTCCCAACTTCTTCCAAAGTGGCATACTCTTCAAGCCTTTAGTATTACAGGGGGCTGAAGTAAGCTATAGTAGCTAACTTTGGCAAGTTCCATAATCATTCGACCGAGAATACGTAATTTATTGCCAAGCATACCGCTACCTTTGTATGCTATATTCTGTGTTGTTATAGAAGAACTTGCGTCTAACCATTTCCAGAACACCGCTATGGTAGGATTTCAGTACCGTAAAATTCTGCCTTCAAATGGTATGAATCGCGTGAGAAACGTGTCGTCTCGATAACAGTACGTGTTCACGTGTTCATTTTCGATACCTCTAACGTTCTTTATTGCTAAAATTCGGCATTCGATACGCTACTATTAAGTCTTATTTCAGGATAAACAAGCCAATTGTTTTATATCTATTGACCTCTTCAACAACCGGAGTACATCGGGCAAACCGAAATTACTGAGAGTGAATGAGCCTTTCATGGAGATGGATGGGATTTGGCCGCATTTTCAAATCCTTTTTGGCGGACTATTGCCATTCGTATCTATAATAATAATAATAATAATAATAATAGTGGTAAATGTATATAACAACGGACAATGGCAATTTTTAAGGCCTTTTTCAACGCTTTGCAGTACGCATTCGCCGTGAATCGCATAGCTTCCCGTAAGCGTGTTCCACCCACCATCTGTCTATTAAAATAAGTACCGATTTTCCAGAATTTTAATAGAACCGTAAAGCCAACAAATGCAAGTAACGGAATAGTCTGGAATAAGAAAACCACTGGACCCGCTTAAGGAATTGGTTATTATGATTTTTCTCGTGTTTCGGTGTAGCAGTAAACATACGATCATAATAGTACGATAATGAAAGTACATCTGCTAGGCTACTAAGTAGGCCTCGGCGAACTTTTAAAATAGCGCGCACAACGACTCGTCGTCTGCTCTTTTTTTAATTCGAAATGCACAGCTAAGGAGAGATAGTAATGTTTGTGGTATTGACGCCGATCGATGTTAGTCCTAACAGAATTCATAGTGGAACAGCACTCGACGACAACAGCGGCAGTAATGACGACGCGTTAACAATGGCGTGTTCGGTCTGTGGACGGATCCCTGAGTCGTGCATGGTTCCATTCAGCATTAGAATGAGCACAACGGAAGAGCTTATCGCCATCTGCGCTGGCGCAACAAGCTGGCGTTGCGGTTGCGGGTTCAATGTCTGGAATATGGCCAGATTGTTTACATATTATTATCTTTGCGCTATAGTTACGATGATGGACCTTTCTAACAATATATACAGAAAAAGGGTATTTATATCATTACTGTATATGAAGACACACGACTGCTCGTGATCACCTGTTCATTGATTAGTCCCTGATAAGATCGATAAATGCTCACATAACGCGTAAACGATATTTTACAGGAAAAAAGAATAATTCTGTGCTACCTTACACGCCCAATGGCCCTACCTAGAGGCGCGGGTTGTACTATAATTGCAATGAAAGGGGCCGACGCTTGTATGAATTAGCAAAGGTCTCAAGTGAAACATTCAAGATAAAACACTTTCGTATCATTTTCGAACCACGTGCCAACGTCCACGATATCATAGTGGTTATCAGCCGCGGTTGTGGTTATAATTTTATTATGTAGCTAAGCGAGTTAAAGCGCAGACACACCGTAATAATCCAGGTAGGGGGTAAAAGAAACTCGGGAGAAATAACGATCTATGAAATGAGGTCGGTTTTCTGACCTACTTTGCTGTGCTACACAAACGCAGGCTGGATTGAAAGATGCAGCTATTTTGCCAAGTACAGAACAGACCCAGAGATGCGACGATGTGCCTCGTGTGTACATAATTTCTGTAAAAATCAGCTTTGTACAGCCCAAAGCGAGTGACTGTGGTCTACTTTGAGCAATGCGATTTGCACGAAGTTGTTTTATTCGTTAAGCAATGAAAGTTGTATTTAGATTTTTTACACAATAGTAAATGAAGCGTCAAGTCAAAATGCTGATAAATAGAAATTTATCGAGTGAAGGTATTACAACTACTATTGTTATAGCAACGGAAATTGCCTGTGATAAAAGCAACGCCACAGACAGAAGGGACCACATAATTCTCATAGATTTCATCATTTAAAATGCATATTTCGTGCCGCATATATAGTTTCTAGGGGCTCTATTGAAGATCTGAATCAGTTGTGGTAAACAATGGGACGATCTTGGCCACTGTGGTGTCGCTTCTAGTTCTATGTAAATGACGCTAGATAGATTGGGTCTAGATAAACGTGTTGACCATTTTAAGTCAACATTAAAGCAGATACATTTTATAGTTCAAGATAATATTGCTAAGCTAAATAGGACCCTGTGTCTCATTTCTGGTAGTACCATAATCCCATCGCTATATGTTCTGGGTACAAAATTGTCACAAGTAATTCTTGTATCCTCCCACATTGATATCTCATTAACACTTTTAACAGTTTGATTCGGGCTATACGGCGAATGCATTCAACCTGCCGATTCTAGTTCTTTCCATTTTTTGGGTAGCCGACAATATCTGTGGTCTGGTGTCGTGACGGGGGAAGACGACGCCTTCCCTATTTACTTTTCCCGGTCAGTCTTTTTCAATGGCATTTTTACAATCTTCTCAGCTGTTGACAGTAAATGTTCAAGTAGCTCGCTCTGTCGAGCGCTAGATACACATAATGTACGCTTTTC
Source organism: Varroa jacobsoni (assembly GCF_002532875.2). Lineage (NCBI taxonomy): Eukaryota > Metazoa > Arthropoda > Arachnida > Mesostigmata > Varroidae > Varroa > Varroa jacobsoni. Next base: position 180,777 of record NW_019213639.1, read on the forward strand.
CTTCAATTCCGCCAAACACACCGCATTACCTTCCTTGGCGTCAGCCTGGACTTCTGGGACATAATTTCTTTTAGCGCTTTCTTGCTGTATGTAACGAGTCGATTTCGTTACGTTTTTGTAGAATTTGGAAGGTAGATAGATATACGATCAAGGAAATTCGTTTGGGTCAATTTGTGTGGCGCCCAAATGTCAAGCTTCCAATTATACAAAACTTTTTGGTGACAGATGTTTGGTATATATCATGGCTACTCACATGCCGGTCTTGCTCTACTGTTACAATAATGTCATCAACTTTTTTCATAATCGGTATAAACGAGGACCATTTTCATATATAAGTTTTTAAGACGACAGCGGTGAAAGCATTATTTGGGCCGTTTTTCCAATAACCCATCCGGATCATGAACAGCGCAATTATTTATGGATCCGAACAGCGCTTGCATCTTTACCGTAATAAAATTGCAAAATATAGTATTTTTTTCAAATCTTACCAATCTTCAGGGCGCTCTATTCCAAGTCTAAATTCAGGCATTTTAACAATTCCCGCGCATTTACTACCAAATCCCTGCTTTCAGTTGGCAGCGACGCCAACCAGACATGAGTCATGTTACCGTAGAGCCATATAGCTAAGAAAATGGTCTGATGACCATTTCAGCCAAAAGATGACCCAACATTATATGCAACCGGCCCTAAGCCGTGTATGGATAAATGTCAATTAAAAGAGTCATCTCATTTTGCAATCAATTCTTCATTGCTTTATTCGACGTCAACAAATAGAGCTCGAGCTTATAATGGGGACCGTCCGTATTGCCTGTGTAATGGTAGTTATGACCAACGGGGACGCTTTACAGTTTAAAAGCCAATTTTATCGATAAATGAGGAAAATATTTAGTAAAATATATCAGTTTAAGGCCGCCACACCTCATCTACTTGCGCTATTACTTTCATCTAAGTGTTAGTACTATTATCATTAAAATATTTTATTTAAAGCGATAATAGCATTAGCCATACTATAATCATTTAGCGTTTTAAATAAGGTATGTAGATGTAGACCTTAACTGCTTGTTTGGATGGGCCGAAATTTTCTATGGGTCAAGTGCGTAAAATATACTTCGAGTAAATAGAGTTTACTAGATCGACACAGTCGTCGTACACCGTTTGGGTATAAACATGTCGTTGGCAACAATTACAGCCTTAAAAACACAAATATGATACGACGAGTTATTGCATATAAACATGAGCGCACTCCCGATCGAATCTTTCAAGCACAACACTCGAACGTAAAAAATAGGTCCGCTAAACTCTTTCTGCGCTCCTAACAAATGCGAATTGTCCTCGTTTTTAAGTTCAGCTGATCAGCCCCTCAGTGTCGCTAACGGTAAGGACCAACGGACAATCATTAATAATAGTAATTTTATGTCCTGCAAGTTCATGGAACTCCTATCACGACATCAGTTACCAAAAGGATGACGTAGCATCGAGTTGATGGACATATTTAGCTTTGGGGTGCCGACGAAATTTAGATTTTCTATTTGAGCTGATCTGCGCCTATTGTCAGTAGTAGATGATGGTGACTAACGACTGAACTTTAATAAGAAAGCAAAAATGTTTTAAAAACATGTTATTTCTGTTCAGAATGACACAGCAGTTTCCTTTACTGAATTAAATCTGTCCTTCTCACGCCGTGATGTAGTTCTATCTGTGACTGTTTTAAATATGAAGAGGAAACTACAAACGGTTATGGGGATGTCCTTTTAAGACCTGCATTCATTAGCCCAAAAATAATAGGATAAATATTAATTATCTTATACTACCCATAAGTTCTCTATATTTATTAGATAATTCAGATAATAACCCACTGGATTAAATTCTGTATTACGTTCTAGGGCTACGCGGGGTACAATCCACAGCTAACCGTGTTCCACAGTGAAGTTAAATGTTACTCAAAAGTAACGATGTGATACTTTTTAATCGACGAGAAACACTGACAACAAACAAAGCTGCGGAATATCAGAGGAAGTTCATTCGTAGGAGAAGTTGTGTGGGACAAAGGTAACGTGACATGGAGCTAATCCTTGATATATATCAGTTATTTTAAAGTAAATATAATACAAAGATAAGATATATATAAATTCAAAATAATGCTATATCAATCTATCAGTACCACGAACGATATTTTCACCCCAGGCTCCTCCCGAAATCTAAGCTTCTAGAACAGAAAAAAAAAAAGATTAAATTTTATGTTTAAATATCTCAGATTGAGATGATAGGAATAATATAAGACACACGACTAAAATCAGAGTTAAAATATACAGAGCTCGTCATAGTTTAGGGCACGTACGCAATGTATATTACAATGCACACTGTATCGTATTCATATAGTAAATACTGAATTGTGATATCTGGGTTTTTGCTGACCAGTAAAAGATGTTTCGATATTAGGACACGATAACGGAATCATAGTTGAAAATGCAGAAAATAAACAGTGATAATCACGGTACTAGCTAGAAGCAACCATACGGCTAATGATCAAAATAATGTCGATCGCAACGAAGACGGTAATGAACACTATTCTATATCATTAATGTTCACTTGGGAATATCTGAGCGTCATGAAACAATAAACGTTCCGTCTATACGTTTCGTTGCTCGATTCGGGTGACAATCTCGTTGATTCGTTACTGGTCCTGATGTCTCTGCGTACACTTTTTTTTTTTTTTACTATTTTTTGCGCCTTCGTCGTACGAAAGCGAACGACAATGCCGCATCAGCCGCAAGGGAAAATTAAATTCTAACAAACGACCTCTTAATAACAACAATCATACTTATACCAATAATAACGCTCATAAAATTCATAGTCGCATGGAGAAAAAGATATGAAGGAGAGGGGAAAAGGGAAAGGGGACAAAGTAAGACCACGTAGATGAGGGTAAACGCATAATTTTTGGGGCTATACGGGATCAATACGTGCGCTGCTATCAAGGAGTATTACTGCACTGTGTCTACCTTACCCCCTTTCGTCTCGCGTGCGGAGAACTGAAACACGGAGAGGCAACATAGGCATCACGGAACATACTACCTGTCATGGGCATACGCCCGTATGTGTATCTATGGCTCTAGCATCATTTCCCGTAGTGTAGACATGCATCCACACAGATACACACATTTAGGGCAACACAATCTGTTGGTTCAACAGTAGCCATCAGAGAATGGCATAAGGCCTCGGATGCGCCCCGTCGGCTGCAACAGGACCTAATCGATTATTTGAGATCAGCCTTCGAAGCTGCTATTGATTGCTGCCTGCCGCTGGTTCGTTTAGGGAGCAGTGCTGGATGTTGACACTGAACAGAGAAGCTACGCCGTCGCCAAAAATAGCTTCTTCGGCCAATGCAGAATATTTGACCTGGACGAACGAAAAGATCGTCATTTCACTCGTATAGCTTGAATGGTAACGATATTAGGGATCGTAGAGGAGAAAGAACTAGTGTAAATGTGTGTGGGTGCTTACCACATCTGAAGCTGAGCAGATAACAATCAGCTAGCAGAAAAATCGTGCCCAAAACAGCGGTAACACTAATAACAATGTAAGCACTGGCAAAAATTGATGACGAGCGAAAAAGGAAAATTTTCGCGCAATTTCTTTGGTCGCCGTATTACGTTGTAGTTATGGCTGTTGCTGATCGACTTGGTCCTATGATTCGTTTTTTAGTGGTCACTGCCGCTGTATTGTGTGAGAAGTTGCCATATGTGTACGTTTTTCTCGATGTTAGTTAATAACTATGAGAAGTAACGTTGCTCGCGGGTGGGCAAATATAAGATTATCGTGTGTTGCACACTCGGTCCTATTCGCGCATCGCTGGCACACAAATGCAATCATCCTATAAAATTTACGTATAAGTTTAAGTAATGCACGACTTAGCGGCAGTGAAATATTCTGAGCGTGAGATCTGCAAATAGTTTTTTTTATTATACCGGAACTCATGTAATTCTAATTCAAATGGACCAAATTAGTTTCTGCAAGGACATATTTGTCTTGTTGGCATTATCGTGACAAAAAGATGGTTTCTTTATCGCTGCTGCTGCTGCTGCTGCTGCCCCTATAGGGCATGTTACATTCAGCCCAAGAGTCTGTTGATTTTCTAAAATATTCACAGCCAAATCAAGAGATTTTTATCTATCATATCTTGCGATTGCTCTTATCGGCCGCAGTTATCGGAGTCACACTTGAGTTTGGTTTCTCACATGTCTGATGCGAAAATGGTTTTTGCGGATATGCGTTCAATAGGAATGAAATACGGATATTAATTCCAATTGCTGAACAATTACAGACAGCCGTATCATAAACCGTAAAATGTATATGTGTATTTTGCATTGCATTCTACTTTATCTAACCCGCCGGTTATCTGAGCATCTGCCGCCTTCTAAACAAACGTGTATCTGAAGCATTAATCTAAAAAAATAACCATTGTTATTAGCCACTTAGCTGAATCTGAGAGAGAAATTTTCCTTTCGAAAAAGTCACTCTGTCCAACCTTACGATGCCTCTTCAAAGCTTTCAAGGATATAGATGCCAAGCACGAACCAACGGAACTAGACATGATGCATCGTTCTTACTTGATCTTTTGATTTCATAAAGCACTATAAGAGCCAGATGTGTTACTGCAGTACACCTGAATTTCATGCAGCGCCACTTGTGTCCTGTTGAGGTCGCTTATTTTAAGCCTGAAGCCTTCCAATCCTATTTCTAGTGTTAGGAAAACTACAGTTGACGTTCAGCCATACTGGCTGAAAAAGTTTTGACCATTTTTCTAGATGGCTTTGAAGTTACATGTCTCAATTAATACGAATCACGTTGGACCGGCGTAGGCGCTATTTTAGAACTGGAGACTTTGCAGTACGAGATGTGCTAAAACTGTGGGAGTGTCTTTTTTTACACAAAACAAAGAGAACCTTTAAGATGAACGAAATTTCTCTACAAATTCATTAAATTTTACAATTTTAGCACGATAAAAGCACAAATGCTGCCCAGGCCCGTGAAAAAAATATGCTGTTTATGGTCAAGCTGCGTTATCGGAAGGAACAGACCAAACGTGGCTGTGTCATTTTCCTTGTGTTTCTATGTGAAAGATGCTTCTCGTACTGATCGATTGGTTACCGAAAAGCTTCGCGGAAGTCGAGCAAGACTGACACATGAGTAGCCATAATTTTCGCTAAGACAGTAGACATTCAATTATTATTATATTATCAATTATTATATTAATTCATTACTAAAGAGTTTTAAGATATTTGAAGAAAGGTAACTACAAAAAAGTTACTCGACCCTATGTCCATTTGTGAAACTCTACAGAAATGCAACGAAATCTTGAAGTGATTCTTTACGGTTTATGAAAAGCGGATCACACACGACAGTCGGTGTGCAAATTAGGAAAAATGAAAATGCGCACCATAATCTGTGGCCAAGTCCAGATAAACGCCAAAAGTGGTAATGCTACATGTCCGGTGGGATTGGAAAGGAATAGTGCATTATGAGTTGCTGCCGTTCGGGACGACGATTGGTTCGGACCCCCTATTGTGCACAACTAAACAAATTACAATAAGTCATTAAAAGAAATACATATATCGTCAGCTACTCGGCAAAAATAGAGGGAACCTAGATGGGAGATTTTAATGCGTTTGCCGTGAAGCCCGGATCCTGCGCCATCAGACTACACTAAGGTTTACGATTCCGATTAGTGATGTCTTCGGCCAGAAATTTTCTAACGCACATAATAAAAATGACAAAAGAATCCGACGATTTTGTCACCTCATTGACGTCAAGAGGTCATAAAAATCGTACCCTCCTAAATTGGAAATATGAACAATAAACGACGATGGTTCCTTTTAATCTAGGGCATATACTGGATTATATTTTAACGGCATCGTTAGCAGATTTTCTATGCAGACAACTGACTAATGGAATCAATTTCTTATTAAGATTGTACAAAGTTACCCTGAAGTACAATTCATCTTCTGATTAATACAAAAAGAATAATGTGAAGGTATAATAGGGTTTTTAGAGGACAGTCATCCTATCAACATCTGGATGACCTTCATGACGATTGTAAAGGCATGAGACAACAAGAAGATCTTATTAATTCCGTTTTATTGCCATTTCAATTAGTCAGTTTAGCAATGCCACCACCCCGGTCTATAACACCCGATTATTCCGTTATGAGACGACCTATAGGACGCCGTCAGGGTAAAACGGAAGGCAAACAAGCCAGAATAGATAATGAAAGGTAAATGAAAACTATTTTTGAAAGCCCAATATGAATAATATTAATTTTGCGCTTCGATCTGAGCTGTAGGATTTCCTCAGTCATTGGCCTGATTCTCCAAATCACATGTATATCTCGATGGCAGCCAATGATACGCTAGTCGCCACACCTGATGGTCCTTAGTTATCAATAACATTTTGACATGTTCTACAAAAGCCCAGTCGCTTCGGTAACGATTTGATGAAAGTTAGACTATCTGATACGACCGGTAATTATTTGCGCCATAGCATATCGGTTCGCTTCTATTTCGGTTTTGACATCGACATTATAAATTTATCGGTCTGAGATGTTCCATCCCCTGCACTCATCATTTTATATCTTTAGCATATGGAAACATTATAGCTATATAGCTAATAGTAAATCAAATCTAGTTTGTCTTAGTCTTTGACCAACTTGCTAATATGTAGCGGCCACTGTACTTAAACTACCGGTAACGACTTTTCCCTTTGTTCGTTTCCATAGCACCACACACGCATTACCTGTTGTTTTGTAACACCTTGTCCGATCAGCCCAAACAATTCACTAAGCCCAAACCCCAAAAACAAATAATACGCCGAAATAACAAATCTATATGAACGTCTCGATTATTGATCACATCTGTCTGAAGGTAATGCAGCCTTATAAGCCCACTTTAAATATTGCTAAATTATAGGCGAAGTCAGCTTTTTGTACTAAAGTAACGCAACGGACTGTTGACCTGCTCACCGATAACTAGGTGACTGACTATACGTGTGCAAGATCTCAATAGCGATCTTCATCGAATCAATAGATTTTCCAATTCGAAAGCAGACAATTTTCTTATCAGTGTTTCTTTGTCTTTTTTTCAAGACTGTACGAATACTATTTGCCAATTGCTAGAAACGAGTTATCAACTCTTTCGTGTAGCCATTATAACTTTTTCTATTTGTTGTTATCTACATGAATAGATTACACATTATTATTAATCGGGATGTTAACTTCGATCAACTATGAACTAACTGGCAGGCGATCTTGCTGGCGTCGTGTTTTGTTTTCATTCTATTTAGTCTGGTATAGATGAGCCACGAAGCCCTTATCCAACCAGATGCTATTGCAGGCTGTTAGTTACTTAATGCTATATGCCTACGAGCCAAATAGATGGTGATGACAAAAAAAGAAAGCGTTGTTTAGCATATCCTCGATTGCTTTAGCCATAAATACGAGGTTCTCGGCCCATTTCTAACTGCGCAAGACCCGAGCTAACGTAAATGTAGCATTTTATAATTTATATTCCATCGGCTGAATTTGCTTAGCCTAAGGATAGTAATTACGTCTGAAAAGCTCACTCTGCCGTCCATATGGTGCATGGTTGCTTGTACGTACTAACTATAGCCAATTGTTAGGGGTTTATTTTTTGCAATGCCTAGACATTACCCCTAACTGGAAAAATGATGAGCTTGCTAATGACCGGTTACTAGTAATCGATATTGGTCTTCATTTGATATCTAGTGAACAATGAAATTTTGTAATATTACAGAACTTAACAGGTTTGCTCCGCTTAATTAGCACACACCTAAAAATATGACGATCTCTTTTGTATTTCCGTTTAGCAGTTACTTGTCTAGTAACCACAGCACTGATAATAAGCAAACGTTCGACTCGAGTACGCTTTCCAGCTTCAACACAATCACACCTTGGTGTACAACAACACGGAACTCTCCACAATGGAGATATCCTAGACTTATTTATTTGTTGAAGCCAACCATTTGAAACACACAATTACCTTCTGAGTCAAAGCACCTGAGAACTCTAGCATTTAGATGCACACTTCAGAAAACGAGACTTTCAGGCCATGTTATACAACTAACACTCCGTGAAATTTAACGGTAAGCCATCTCTCATCATCAGTCATCCTATCACCGTGTCTGGGACCCTTCGGAGGCAAAATTGTCCTAGACAACACACATGCCAAGAAGCCGGCGCTCACCGAATGAACATGAAATAGACCAAATAGAAACGGTTGCAAATTATCGAAAGCCGATATTATTATTAAACTGGCAGTCTAAAGGTAAGCTAGAATTTTGCAAATTTCATACCCTTTGAATCTTATTATATTCATTTGATATGGCCTTCTCATTTGCGAAGGTAGGTATTTTATTTCTGTGTGGGTCATCTGAAACGGTTAGCAAACGCATTAGGGGCTCCAACAGAAACTAGATGCCCCGACTAGAATTCGTCTGATCAGTCATTTGGTCAAATCCTTAGTCCTACTTGCCCTCACGTTAACCTTTCAAATTGAAGAAGGACAATGATTCTCAGAGGGGTCAATTGTGAATACTTAGACGGTTTATACTTGTTTGTGTCTATCAGCGAATGATAATAAAACGAGTGATTTAATCGCTGCTTCGAAAAACAGTAAGTCTTTTTATATTCGTTTGCTGTTCTTATTTAGAATTTGTTTGATTATAGTCAGTCATTGACTGAACAGCAAATAGATAGTCACCGTCGGCTTTGTAGTCTCGTCTCGAACCCGAGTTCGTGCTTAGCATTGAACAAAAAAGTTTACGTCGCTCTTAGAAGAAATAGGTCTATGTATACAATAACTGAGTGTAAAATGACTATTCGCCCTTGCATGCTTATTTCAAGACTTATCCAAACGTCAAATCTGTTGTATCTCCGCCACTTCGTTGACCAACAACAACGTCACGTCAAATGATAAGACCCAACTTACAACGCTATTCCTGCAATATTATTTTAGCTTTTTTCTTCACATGAGACCGTTGGTGTGAATGAAGAATTTTGCAGAAAACGTTTGTTCGACTTGCCTTCTTTGTAGAAAAGCCTCAATATAGATTGACTAGCTATTGACCATTCAAATCGGGTATGTTAGTTTATATTGGTAAGTGATAGCTATCGATCAAACTCTCTGTGTTAGGTCCGCCTTTCCTTCTTTCTTTTCTTTATTTCGCGAGCCACTGTACGTCTCTCTTCAAGTGGATATACGCCCACAGTAGATACACCAATTGGGTGGGTACATGACTTGTCCTATACTTCGACTCGCTTGTTCCCAAGCTGTGGCTAGAAAGACAAGATCCATCTACACTGCTTGCGGAAGCGATCCTCTGTCTTAGAGTTCGCCTGCTCCGCCGCAGTGTGTCACCGTGACCCATGGAGTTTTTCACTCGAAGCTTTTATGCCCCTGTAACGTAGCCTTCATTCACGTCGTCCATGTCTCGACCGAGCCAATCTCTGTTTTTCTGTTTCGTGCCGCGTTATCATTCTTGCAATTTTTTACCGACTATCTTTTATTGGATTAGTCGCCTTCGCTGCCCTCTTTATCCTTCTCACAGGGTATCCTTTTATGGGGCGAACGGCACAACGGATGCGTCGTCATTGTTCCTCTAGATCAGCTTAAGCGACCCAGGGCATCGCGCAGGGGTAGCGCAAGTGAATGAATGGAACAGGCTGGCAAAGATACATGAACTGATGCCGGCCCCAGCTGCCATTCATTGCAGAAGCTCCGTGCGCTGCTAGGCCAAAGCTAGCCGGGAAGTCTGGAAGGTGCTTCGCTGAGGATACGAAACGTATTCGTCCTAAGGCGACACGATAGCATCAGTAGCTACTCTGCTGTCTCATTGTTGTCTCAAACCGCAGTGTAGGTTAACGAGAATGATATCAAGTGAAAGGCAAAGGGAGTAGGGCCGATCCGATGGTTCACCCGCAAAATCAACACCACTGAGTGCCACACCGAAATGGAATCGGCTGGCTGCATGGGCAGCGGGAAACGTCGCATAAGACAGCGGCAGGTAGACAGGCAGAGCTCACGTAAAAGTCAGCCTGGCCAAGAAGACAGAAAGCGAAGTCCGCTAAGACCGGAGATGAGGTAATATCTAACAGCAGAGAGAGAGCCAGTAGAATATATAGTACGGACGGTTGAGTAGCGATGCAGCGGTTGGGATAGAGACGGAAATGGGAACTGATCTGGATTGCGTCAACCACTCAGTGCCAGGACAGAGTCTGCACAATGCTCAGACTAAGTCCGTTACCTGCTCTGTATATCTATCTAATTCGTACCTCCCTATGGTCGTGAAATTCAGATTGACACAAGCACGTAGACCTATCTATCACACGCGCACAAATGGCAAACGCGAGGCTTTCGATCACACTTCTTTTTGCTATGCGTGCAGGCTCCAAAGCTCCTTGTCTGACTAAAAGATTACGCCGGCAAAATAGCTTTATAACTGAATTAGAGAAGCGGATGCACTGCTGTCAATGAATTGCTCAGATAATATCATTAAATTTATTGTTATTACTGACTTGGACATCATAAGCGCATCATTACATAGGTATATGATGTGAAATCAAATGTTTCTAACATTCATGCAACAATATATATATAAATTCGTATACTTTTTAATCATTTTAATAATTAATTTAAGTTTCGTGAACAAAAGTTATCTTAATAATTTATTTATTCTTTTTTAGCGCTTCTAGCCAAACTATGGTTAGGTTTCCCTGTTACTATCGCCATCTTTTACCTTAACATTGTAGTTAATGCCTCACACAACAATTGGTTGCGTGGAGCTCCCATTATATGCAATACTATATACTATGTGTTCCTTTGAATATGACTATGCTTTATTGTTAAGCGAACTTTAGATGTTTTACATTATTCACAGAGGAATATTAATACTCAGCGAATGATCTTGATAGCAAGCTGTTATAAATGTATGTTTCTGTCAAAAAGCTTGAATGCTATTTAACACAAGTGAGTAAATAATAAGCTCGGCCGAAATGGTCGACGCCTCTGGAAAGAAAGGCTCGATGATAAGGGGCAATCCTGCAGTTCTAGTGCACATAAAGCACTGCGTTTAACTATTCTGTTGGTCTTCATACTAGGGACGAATCAGTAAGCCCTATCAGTAGAATGTGCGTCGTGGTGACCATCTTTGCACAACGATTCATACAAAGTACCCATTGGTAGATCATGGACGGCCATAAATAATTAATTTTCTAAAGGGCTTTAGTTTACCATGGTAGAATTATTTATTTGGTTGCATGCATCATCCGCCTACATCTCTATAGCAGTCTCAAACTTTATTAGGGGCTTTCGTTTACAATTTGGAATTGTGTTACAGCTTTAACAAAGGCCCATTTTTTCAATTTAATTTGGGTCAATATTAAGGAGTAACACGAAATTATTAGTTACTTCAAGCTGCATATCGTTATGTAAATGGGGTTGCATCAGTTCGACCCTAGCAGTGTTTATGAGCGCATAACATAGCATAACAACATTCAAATACGACCTCAGTTCTTTTTCTCAGATCTTTCATGTATGTATTTGATAAAACACTTACATAATACAGTAGTATTCGTTCTCTTGAAAGGATCTTCAAAGCAAGACGCTTTTGCAGAGTCTTGAAAGCTTCCACTTAATGCTTCGTTTACTCGTAAAAGCTAATCTACTACTCTTGTAGCTTACGCATCTTCATAATTCAATATATCAATGATCTACTGAAATTGTTTTGCTCATTTCTAGGTTAATGACGATGAGCTTAAATGGACGCGCGCGCTACAGGTACGCTGTTCCAATTAGAATCTTCTTGCTCATTTCCTTAATATTATCCAATAACAAAACGAACCAAATACTGCTACATAGCACAGATCGATAAAGTTTTTTTGAGAGTCCAATTCATAATTGTAATTAACTAATTAAATATATACTAAAGTCGCTGTTTTTCGTAGAAATACTAAGAACGACCACTACTATTAGGTTTTTTTTTGTTTCTTGACTCAGCTTCATTACAGCAGTGCTTTACTATTCGCTCTAGAATCGATCTCGATTCTGTTTTCTTTTACGGTAATGTCTATAGTGCCCGAATTTGCAGAATTCACTAATACGCATTTTACCTCAGCCTGCACGAAGTATGTGATGGCGCAACGACCTTTGTCATTATGGACTTGGCACCCACCTAAGTTTTTCCTACCTAACCACGCTCCTTTTGGCTAGGCCTAGGTTGCGGATCCACTAATCGGATTAACTTTACTTTCCATAATACGGATAGGTATTTAACTCAGCTTTGCCCGTCTTCATTATGTATATATATCCATACATTATGAACGATTAGATACAAAAGTAGCGGAAGTGCCATATTGGAGCCATTTTCATTATGGCTATATAGATCCTTTTCATACTAAAGCAGCAAGCAGCCATTCTATATTGTGAGCCTTTATAAGAATGCATGAAAAAGACTCCTCTAAAAAACCTCTTAATATTAAAGACAAAATAATACCTTACCAAATTCACTTTTTGACCATTTCTCGAAAGCATGCTACAAGCATTTCTATTAAATGTACGATATGTTTTCAATACCTTTTTCATCAAATATTATCAGATTTTATAT
>NW_019213639.1:193551-202583 GCF_002532875.2 Varroa jacobsoni
CGCAAATACTTATACTGTCTGGGGCCTACGAGGGGGAGCACTAGAGTTGCGATACTCTCACAGTTCCCCTATATAATTTTTGGCATCTTGCCAGGGTCCGGCTCCCTGCAAGCTCCATGACCCATCTCGCGAGCGATTGCGATGACTCATGATGTTACGTATAGGAACCGGCACTTCGGTCGCCTGTCAGAGCCTTCTTCACGAAGCATCCTACCGCTGGGACGAGTGCGACCTGTGGGAAACGGCGGTTCTTCAACGGTGGCTTCGCTTGGTGCTAACTCGTTCTTTGAAGGTGATCCGGGTACTGGAATGTTCGGCTCTGCGACTCCGGTTGAGCTGCCGGGGTCTGATGTTCATTCGTCTGCTCGTATCGTTGTCACCGATGGCCCTCGGGTGAACATGTTTTTCGGTTGTCACGATTCTCATGCCTAAACGAGACTTTATTCCCCCAAAAATGTTGTAGGTTACCTTTCCGGCCATCTCACCTGTATTGTACAGTTATACAGTCCACTTTCGGTGACCGGGCGTGGTAATGTGGAGCGCGAAACATTTCGTATTCTCTTGAATTGCTTGATTTACAGTTATTAAACGCTTTGTAGCCCTGGCCGACGAGGGCAATAGAGAGCAAATAGACTTCTGACCCTGGACGCGGGATAATTAACGTCTCCGAAAAATTCCCCATCTTACTGAATCTGATGCATTCATGATAACCTGCTTATAAAACTACCGCGACTAGTCTATCGATACTGTCAATATACTTCTCTGCTTCGCCAGCGACACTATCGAGGTTTGTTCTCAGGGCCGCACAAATGATCACAGACATTTATTTAGAAAAATCTGTCAGCACGGTGCTGAGGGGCTGTACTATATTATCGTCGATCCTTAGCGCTGGTTTTCGTAGCGTCCCGAAATATCTCGGGAGTGTCTTACATTTCACAGTCAGGCTCCATTACCGATGTCACATATTTCAGGTTCGCTTATAGGTTTGATATTTGCACCTCCAGTTCTATTACTTGATGAACGTCACGAGACCAGTTAACTTATTGTTTAGCACACACGTCTTGTTCTGCTGATTAGTCTGATGTTGGCACTGCGCATACCCTGTAACGCCATTTGTCGGCTGAGTTGATTGCTAAAATCGCTAGTCGTGCAGGCGACACGTTCTGGATCAGAATTTTTTAGTACTTTTAGCCGGTTGTACAAAGCATCGTGCCAATACTTGTACCATTTAATCATTTGACACTCGTTCGACCCCCATAATCTTTGATATGGCGTTTTGCAAGACAAGAACTTCATACAGGCTCAAAACCCATATAAATGAGGTCAAATCAAGGTGTGGATTATCAAGAAGCTGTACCTTAGCGGTCGATTAACTTCTTTCTTACTTAGAATGCGAAACTTGTAGAGCAAGCGTCAACGTGTCAGTCAATACTAACTACTAATTCAAACACTATCTTATAGAAGAGCGGCAATTTCTGTAACGTCATTAGGGCACAAGCAGGCATAGCGAGCACAACATATCCTGGCCTGGTGGTGGATGACTGACGGCTGCTTCGTTGCATTCAACCAGCTACACAGAATTACACAACTTGCGTCAATACGAAAACAAATATGATTTTCCTTATTATTGCTGTAAAACTTGGCTTTCGCGTTGCCTTCAGGTCCTAAATTCACGTTTTCTAGTTCTGGTTTGCTTATTGCTCTATTTTTGCTCTAATCATTACTCGGTATCCGATCATTATCTCTCTGTTACGATGTACGCGGTAGTCTGAGATCCCTAATAGATAATTTACTCTATTCACTTGATCATCTTAGCCTAATTGTAGTGTTCGTTTAATAAGTAAAGGAGCAAATAACGCACTTAAAAAGCTATCGCTTAATTTTGATATTCCTACGTTTACATAGTATTGTAGTCTTTTCAATAAGTTCACCAAAAGCAATACTACCAGGCGGCCAATAATGAACCAGGTGCGTGTTACATGTATCATACGAGCTCTCAGCTGGGCACACTTAATCCATTTGACTGGGAACCAATTAATGCAGGTTTAATTTATATCAACAGTTGGTTCGAGCTTCGATCCCCAGCCTGAACGTTCCTTAGCAATTAGCAAGTTTTGTTTGGCCTACGATCGCTCTGAATGAACTAGAGCTCAGCAGTCGTTCAAGATCTAAGCACTGACGTAGATAAGCTGAAACAAGGTTTCAACGCGTTTTTTCCTGCATGAGAATTTGTTTCAGTACCATAAGTATTCTTTATCCGAAAGCTAAGATATCTGCCTAAGAATTCAAAGGTGGCTTTTATACGATCCTGGACTCTTTATGCTCTTCGATTTTAGCATTAAGGAAGCAGAATGTTGCAAACAATATAACACAGAATGATACTAGCAAATTTCAATGTTGAATAATTGTTTTGAAGCAATTGGGTTTTGTTTGAGTACATAATTGCATTCGTCACAGTAGAACGAAGGCTACTGAAAATAGGCCACTGTCAGACACGTACACCAATGATATCAAGATCTATGTGAAAGGCAAAACTAGTAAAGGCGTGCAGCACGTCCAATAGATAGACCGTTCGGCGTGTAAAAGACACGATACGCAGTGTGTTAACCTTGAAACATTTGCGACAACACTGTGCATGCAGGATAGCAGACCTTAACTGGGGCAGTATTCTACGAAGATCCGGCTGTAGTGCTTCATAGAGGCCTCTAATTTCATATTCCCATATGAAGCGTGGTACTCATGGTTGTCAGAATTTGATGAAATATCATATAATTCTTTAGTTGTATCCGAATTAATATATTGTGCGCGCATATAGGTCGCTAAACATTCGCGTAGTACTGATATTTGAGTCCTAATTTCGCGAAGGTAGTTCGTGATGAAAGGCTTTGCCACTTCCTCGTCGTTAGAGAAAATAATTTAAGGAACAACTTCTCGATCCAGGCCACGGAGGTTGGCATCACTGGTCTTATAAGTCCTGCTTCTACTTGGTGTATGGCTTTCAATATTTTCATGACAATAACTATCGAGTTTATAATGTGCTATTCCTTTGTTAAAGGAAGAACGTGTCCTGAAATTTTTCCTTAAAATAGCGGCAATTTCATTTCAGCGGAAGATTAAAATCGATATGTACTGACTCAGTGGGAACAAATTGCTACACCGACTCGACTGATTTGATTATCTTACTTGCAAATAATACTGAAACTTATCCGATAATATGGTATCAAGTTAAAATGATTCGTTATGAGAACGACGTGTCCATTGGCAAACTCCAACCAAACATTGGCCTAATTTAATCGTAGTAATCAAAACCACTTTTAGTGTCAATATGCATCGTATGCATGCTCATATTAACTATGCTTCGAATTATGTGATCGGACGATAATTATCCTTCAGTCGAGGCTGGAGAGCGGACCATTCGACGTAACAGCCAGGAAACGCGGTCATCTTTGTTAGTGTCAACGGACTTCCGTTGTCCTCATGCCGTTTGGCCGGCTGTCCCTTTACCTTCCCCACGTTGTATTTTTTCCTTCGTCCGGTTTCGTCCGTCAATAGAGTTACTGAAGCGAGGCAGGCGTAGGATTAGGGACGCGCGAATTCTTATCGAAGTGCCTCTCCAACACAGAGAAAATTTACCCTTAGCACCGCCACCCAACGACCATCGCCGCGGTCCGCTACCGCTTTCAGTTCCGCCCTATAGCCAAGCAGACCGCTCCTCCAGAGGCAACGACCAATGGATGGAGAGAAGCCCTTCATTACAAATAGGAGAAAGAGTCATTACAGGACCGACAACCCTACGAAGCCCACCGATGGTCGCGATGGCCCAATCGGCTTCTCAGACCACAAATAGATACATGTGTATGTGTATATATATGTACATCACTAGCTAGCACGCTCACGTAATAAGTTGTTGGCGCTACGTTGCTAACTGGCGGTCGTTTGGGCAAGGCGTCCGAGTCAGCTCCATCGCCACTGCTACTATCAGTCCAACTAAAACCAAAGTGTACAGTGCCCCATCGCTGGCCTATCGTTCTCGCTCCTTCAATCTCACGCATTCACTCTTCCCTCTCTGTCTCTGACGTCCGCCGTTACTTAGCTTGAATCGACGCTGGTCGTTGCAACGGTTTGTTGAGCCTTCTGCAACGTCTTCTTTTCGAGTGCACTGCTGATGGCAATGGCAGCCACGCCGACGACGGCACCGACTAGCGGAAAGAATTCTCTACTGCTCTCCTTCAGTCAGCACAAGGGGCACGAATAAACGGATCAAATGGATGGCTAGCTGCTCGGTCTTCCAGCCGGCCCGTTGACTGCAGTGTTCGAAATGGCCCTAACGAGCCCACTAACACCTGCAGCACACTTTGCGCACAAATCCTGTCACTACTAGAAATAGGGGGTCGCCGTAAGGAGAACCATAGTAAAAAGACTCGCCAATCGGTGTCTTTATGTCCAACGGCGCTGCCGCAGCACTCAGCCACTACACAGGCGATGCGGGGTGAACCAACGACAGCCGTGGCGGCTACTAGAACCTGCAGCAGAGCATGCTGCAACTGGTCTGCTAACGGGTCGCTGTTGCCGCTACCCCTAGGCCTTCTCCTTCGTAATGCCTTGTGTTAATGCAGCAATTCAACAGCGTTCCGATCCTCATGGCTCGCAAAGGCCCGAGCTTATCATTTCATAGGGAAACTTTGGCCGTTGCGTTGGGATGGTAACCTTTCCCTAAACTTTCTGGTCGTCCTACGTTGCTAATGGAACTACGCAAAGTTTGGGGGAAAGCTGGATGAGAATGCCAACTAGCCAGTTGTACAGACCTTATAATGGCTGGAGGTGGGGGAGATGAAGGGGAAAACGCGATGGTGTTTTCTTTTCTGTAAGATGTAGTTGTGAGGGCGGTGTACTTTTGCTTCCATGTTTACGCGTAACGCGTTTGTCTGTAGGAGCTTAAGTGCAGACGCGGTTCAATTGAAGGAATTGGTAGGTGGTGCCACAGAATGGCTACTTGTAGTGGTTCATTCAGCTGTTTATTGTATGGGGATATGGTGGTTGCTCCTTGTGTGCGTACATGACCCAAAAGTAATTATGCCTTTCGGCATTAGATGGTGGCAAAAAATGGAAGCATCTGTTTTTTCGCATCATTTTTAGTAGAAACTACAAGCTTTATCTGATGACTTTGTTCTAGTTTTGACAACCAGTATTTTATATTTTAAAATTACCTCTATGTTGTCCAGCAGCTCCTATAGCATCTTAACATCTCTAAGATAATGCAAAACAGGTTGGAGTGCTTCCAACAAAACTGCTCAAACTTAATAGAATATCGTGTCAGTTTAAGGAAACTTTCCTTTATGGCACGCAGAATCTTTCCAATTATCCGAAATTTAATTATAGACGAAAAGTTATCGTGCAACTTTTCTCATATGAGTCGTTCTACGAAACCTCTAGGATCATACTCTAGTAAAGAGAGGTGACATCAATAGATTCATCAACACCAGCCGCACAATTCGTACCTTAAAACCGTACGGGAATTCAGCGATGAAGTGACTATCTTTCTACTAGAACCGATTGGCGCAAACGCTGAAGCAGACCACTATGTTTCGTTAGTCGACAATGCCTTTTTATTTGGTTGCCCTATCGAATATATTTCTACTTACCTGTAGAAATCAGACTTTAGAAAAACTAGCTCTG
This sequence comes from Varroa jacobsoni, assembly GCF_002532875.2. NCBI lineage: Eukaryota > Metazoa > Arthropoda > Arachnida > Mesostigmata > Varroidae > Varroa > Varroa jacobsoni. Next base: position 199,228 of record NW_019213639.1, read on the forward strand.
CAGTAGCAAAAAGCAAATAAACAAATGCACATTTTTTTTTACCCCTCCATGAACACTTTACCACCGAGCACAAACGATTTCCTGCTGTACATACTACCTATCTTTCGAACTATAACGATAACTATAATCAAAATTTCTTGTTTAATTTTCTAGTCAACGTCAAGCAGGGGCATCGCCTTGTATAGGTGACAATTTGCGAATGTACCCACTATCGTGTTGCTGACTGTAGATACATCGCAAACGTTTATAGACATTAATTTCAAATGCTATTTGACTTGACTGCGGTATCAATTCATAGTTTGAACGTTCAACAAAGCAAAGTTCCCTCTAGAGACGGCAAATTTTGAAACAACTAAAACTTTTTTGCGTTACATACATATATATATATATATAGATCTAGTGTCTTCTAGCACTACGTCTTCTTCATACGGATTCCCATTTTACTCCTTAGACAACGGATGAAAAACACAAAGCTTTGTTTCAACATGTTTATTGTCGTCTTCATCATCAGTTATAGTTTTAGTTGTGATACCATATTTTCACATATTGGTTTAGACATCCGTATTGTATGTACAGCGTCAGGTCAGTGTGTGTGTGTATGTGTGTTTTTACTTATTGTTTATTATATGGATTCAATGTGACGTGAAAGTAGAAAAGTACCGAGTGCAACTGCAAACCTGCACTGCTCTGCTCTGCTCTGCTTATATCTTATCCATTTAGTCTATTCTTTTTTTGTTTTAGTTCTCGACGTGTTTGTTCTTGACGTCATTTGCGCTGTTTTTATAGAACCGCATTGTATTTCTACGACATACTGTTTTCAGTGTGATATTTGTCGTCTTGATACAACAAACACATAAGTTCCAGTTTAAATTCACCTACGTTCAGGCCCTATAGGCCTCCTCATTCGATTTTCAACCCTCGACACATGTATGCCTGCCCGTTCACCTGCCTTTGGCAAGTATTAGGCCGAAACTGCTCATTGCTGCTGAACGTGCACGTACGTACTCTCACAGTTATGATTACACCCTTTATTCATATATTACATTGAGATGATGCATCTAATTACAGAAGCACCGTTTGTTATTATTTACGCTCGCACGGCGGTGCGTCCCAAGTGCATTGTACGGGTGCTGTTAATGCTGTTATTTGTGCTGTGTGTCCAAGGTTTGCGCTGGGTTACTGACAACATAATACAATTTTTCCCTTTTAATCTGCTGGGAAGGATCCCATCACCGATATGAAGTTCACCTTCTTACAAATACAGGCGTGTATCAAAAAAAAACAATGTTTAATTTTACGACGACTACGGCGTTTATGCTGCTACTTACTGATCAGGTTATTGATGGGATTCGATTTGTTCAGCGTGTAACAACAGTTCAGTGTCTCGCACGCGCTTCCATCGCTGAATCACGCGCACCTATTTCACCTTGCTGGAAACATCAGAGGCATGTTCTCTATACGCTGCTTTTCTACAAGCTACTTATGAAAGGTGTTTCTGTTTACCAGTGATTGTGTCATCGTCGATTTTCCCTTCGCAAGTGGGCCACAATTGCGACCAGGATTGTGATGTTTTACATGATAAAATATTACAGCTCTGTTCTCCACAAGATCACACAGTTGAGAACCGCCATACTCACGATATTTGTCCCATTGTAAAATTCTGGCAAGAAAGTGTTTCGTCATTACAATGATTGCAAATAAGCTAGTAGGTCGACTGCGCTACGATGGGGAAACGGCTCGTATTTACACGCGCGACTCATATTAAACACATGTGCCCATCGACAACATAAATGAAGTGCACTGATAAAATCACTTCACAAAGCGAGCCATAAAGAAAGCCATGCGTAATTGTCATGAGCGACGGCAGTGCTTGCAATAGTTGAGAAGAACCGGTTGTGGTAACCTACTGCTATTATAGTAGTAGGTTTGGTAGTTGTACCATTGTAGTAAGTTGCCGCTCTCACCTCGAAATGAAAATCGCACGTGTCACACTTTTATTTTCCGGCTAGTGGTAATTTCGTAATGGTGAGTTAACAGTGACTAAGTTCTTAGCCCCAGCCCGCCTCGCGTCTTCGACGACGAACCCAATTAACTTTGGAATTTTTGCGCACCGTTGCACGCACTTCCAGGACTGTGAATAATCCGTACAAAAAAGGACAAACGTGAAAAGGTTTTTTTTTTTTTTTCGTAGATTTGCCGAATCGTATGAGAACTTAGCGCGTCGTATGGCATTATTGCTCACAGATCCAGAGGTTCATACAGTCACTAACGCACGCACACTCACACGCGCATGCAGGCAGACAAACAGATTTTGCCTATGTTGTATAGCTTTTTATATATATATACTAGACACCTTTGTGTTTTCCCGTGCCGCTGTGGCTTGCAGGCGAAGTCCTGTCTTGCCCTGTACTCTATTCTGTGCTCGGTTTGTCTGGCGTTAAGCTCAGTTTGTTAACATTGTCATCAGTGTTAACGGGCTTCATCATAATTATCATCTGACCACTAACAATACTCTCATTAATCATCAGTATAATAACTGGTGTATTAATCACACTATGATCAGCATCACTAGCAAAGCTAATCAAAATATAGGGAAAAAGACGAATTGAGTTCGGCTGAATTCTAACGAGAAAAGTTGTAGGCATAACGAGTCCTACGAGAATACCAGATTTTCGTTTGTTTCGTTTCTGTCCCTTTGTCTTGCACTAGAAATCTCATTTTCGAAGATTGGACCAACAACGGGATATCCAATCGACCGTTATTTGTTGCTCCGCCGTGAAAAGGTGCTTTGTGGGGTAGCCTCTTCCTCTTGCGAGAAATCTCTAAATTTTTGTATTATAATAATTATTATTATTATTAATGGTAGTAATAGTTATAATTACCGCTTGTCTCGTCACGGCCTCAGTCACGACTAACTATAGTAGAAGCTGCCTTGAGGGGCTCTAGGATGTGTGTCGGAAGGTATCCGACTTATCGTACTAGGATTTGATCCTGGCACACCCGCTGCCATGTGATGAGCAGTGGGATTGCTATGCGGTGGCGGGTGTCGTGGTAAAGTGCCTGTCAAAATGTTACCTTGCGACGCCCGGTGAAGTGTTGATGTTAACGTTGGCGGAGCGATATGGCCCATTGACAAACTATCGGACGACTCACCCATCGTATCGAACTCACCTGAAGCCAATTTTAGTCGTATATTACAATATGACAAACCTGTATCGAATTTTAATCTGAGTGGAGTCCCACCGGTACAGCTAATACATACCACAGTATGAGCAATTCTATTTATCTACGTTGCGACAATAAAAAAGTCAAGAAAATGCTTGAAAAATATAACAGTCATCTCTCTCTCTCTCTCT
>NW_019213639.1:202683-252601 GCF_002532875.2 Varroa jacobsoni
GTTACTGGCTAGAAACTCTTCCTGAGGGCCATGCATTGGTGCTTATATATCGCCCAGTTACCAATACTATTTGCAACCTATCCCGTTTCATATTTACGGGCTCTCGGCTCAGTTAGTTGCATAAAACGGTGTCTAAAAGCTTGCATTAAGCAGTACAATTCTATTCTGAGGGATTCTGTAAAAATGATGTCATCTAACTTGGATTTCCATGAAGCGTTAAGTAGTACATGGAGCCAAAGCTTAGTTAAAGTAATGCCTAAAGTTACGTTCGCTGGGTATTAGGAATGCGTTAAATTATAGGCGGGTATTCATATCGAAGTCGGTAGCTTCAAGGAAATAGAACAAGCATGCCAAACCCTAACATATCCAAGTCACCGACTCGTTTTCGCGAACCTTATGGGAGCATACGACACTATGAAAGTGTTTGCCTTCTTAAGTGTCACATATGTGCACATTGGACGAACGAATTAGAAACAAATGCTGCGAAGCGGCATCGCCTTCTAGCTAAACTTATCAGTTTTTTCAGGATATCGCATTGTTATCTGTGCTTCGGGAGCTCTACACCAAATGCATATTTATCATTAAGCCAAAGGGGATTTACTCAAAAAGAAGGTTCAATGGACAACACGGATAATCTAGAAGTGGGGGAAGCATGTCTTTCCCCATTTTTCACACGCATCCCTGTGTGCTTCTAAAGAAAGACGACCTCAAGTAAGCTCCATTAACATGAGGCCTCTTTCGACTCTAGGAGTGTTCTTGTCAGCTAGAAGGTCATCATTTATCATGAGCAAGGTCATACGAGGAGGTCGTCCAACAGTGCTAGAAATAAGTGAAGACTGCGGTAACTGTTATCCTTAGAGCACCAGTCTGTAAATTTGACCGACTCCCCACACGCTTCAGCGTGTTTTTCGGTCAACACCCACTTGACGTTGTTGGATTTCTCGTTAACACTTCTTGCTAGTCTTTTTAACCTTTGTCTTTTTTCACTGCTTCCGTTTGGTAGGCTACTACCCAGGCGTCTGAGTTGTTGCCAACATCATTCTTGTGATATCTTTTGCCTAATTAGGCTACTCAAATGACTAAAGTCGATTGCTGTTTTGAGCCTATATTAGCACCTACATATCCTAATCAATAGTGAACAGCAAATGAGAAAGCTATCGCTTAATTTGCTATGCTAATCTCCTACAGATTGTTGAATACGCCTAAATAATCTTGCGAAGATATCACATGTTGAAAAAAAGTTCAATGAAATTACGTCATAATACATCGATGCTAATATAGTACATTACTCACAAGTGTCTGGTGTGAGAACGACAAGTTTTTTTCGCTGCTGTTTTGTTCGGCCCCTGCTACGGCTGATCGATCCAATTAAACATGCCATGCTTACGACGAGGCAGACGCAAATGACGCCTCCTCCCACGAACACCATAACCTGTTGTCGGGGCGCACCACCGATGTTACGCCACAGCAGGTCAAGGAGGCCAGGTAAGCCCCCAGACGAGGAATTTCCTGAACTACCACTTGATGAGTCCGACAGTCCACCACCGGCCACACTTCCACTGCGAACCGTTGAGCTTGACATCGACGACCGTAGCTGACCGCCATTATTCGCTGTAGATTAATGGAATACAAAAATAGCGACGCTATCAGCAATATGAATATCGAAATACGTATGTGAATTTGTAACATTATGTAGGTATCACACAGGGTAATATGGCTACTTAGTATATTGAGGAGGCGACATTTTTGGGTCAGCACTACGCTTGTGTGCCTAGTAGACCATTATTTCAAAGCTGATTCTCTCATCAACGCAGTATTATCTTGAAGCACCGTATACATAACAACATACCTAGTTGCATAACATTGTATTATATAATACTAGAGAGCTGGCTTCCTTGTTTGGAACACCTAATAACCGTTTTACGTATAAGCACAGTGTAGCCGCCTGCCGCTAACGAATTGTACTAAATGTTATATAACGCGAACGTTTACTATAGCTTAGATTAGATTGGGCGTCGCAAACCGTTATATATACTACTCTGACATAAGAACCCTTAGAAACTAGCGGCTTCTCAAAACCAGCTGCCAACCAAAAAAAAAAAACGAAAAAACCAAAAGGTGATTGACAAATCAATTGGCAGACAGCGTAAATCGACTTACTGTACTAGACGCTTCCTGTTGTTACCCGCTGGGATCATGCTAGCAATAGCAGGCAGCATTTTTTCAGAGCAGATCGTATTTCCCAGTGATAATTTCTTCCCTTTAAGTGTAGCACCTTAGAGATTAGGGACCGCACGTAAAAAGAACGAACTACAGATCACCCCCCGTTCTAAATATTCGTGCGGTATGAGGCGTGGCGCGGTGGAATCTCAAAAATAGGTTGCCTTTCATCTTCTCGATCAGCAAGGGGAAAAGCGAGGCTGAGCCGGCCTAACCGTGTTTGCCCTGCCTCGGGGCCAAAGCCAATATCGCGCTCTACAGCCTGATGATATCAGCCACACCGATACATCAATATGGAAACAAACGCCCTCTTGGACAGCCTCTTCTTGTGTTTTTCTCCCTTTCCATAGCTCTTTACATCGTATATTTTCGGTTCCTTTCAGCTCTGTCGTTTCACACCAGCTTCCAACAGTTTCGACATAAGCAAACTATCAGCTGACACAGAGCATTCATTGAACACTCCCCTACGAGTAACAATATCAATGACGTACTTATAACCAAAATGCAATCTAGCTTGTCCTTTTTGTACTGCGACATTCGCTGCTATTCGGCTATGACGCCCCTTTTTGCAATACTCAGATATGACTGACCAACAGTGTAAAAATGGTTGAGGTAGCATGGATGAGGCTCTCCAAACATTGACTTAAACGGGAGAGTCTGCTTCATGAAAAGCAAGCTGGCTAAATAGGTCGGCGTGTATGTCAGGGTTTCAGAGTGAGAGGGAAATAGAAGGAGCTGAGATCAGCGTCAACCAGCTCTGGCGGACTAGCTTTCTATCTTCTTTAGGTATTAGTACAGCTTGCCTCTTTTGGCCCTCCCGAGCAGGTTGCTCCCTGACCAGTCGCAGGTTGCGTCTCTTCTGCTTCGAGAAGCAATAAATTACCCAGCTCTCAATAAAACCCGACAGATTCGCTTTTTGTGCCTTGCCATTGTCGTCGTCAGCGGCATTAACGTCGTCGTTTCCTTGCTTCTATTCCACGTACCGTCTATAGCGCTTCAAACCATTCCATCCTTTTCGCATCAACCTCACGCTGTCTGAAGCCGAAGCAGACAATCGGGGAGGAGCCAGATTTTATCAAGGAGATGAGACAAACGAACATAGGCCAGGCAATTGACACTTAACTTAACGTCCAGTCATTGTAGATATACTACTGCTGCTGCTGCTGCTTCTACTATTCCTGTTAGCCAGAAGACTACGCCGCTACATTTAACACTTGTGCGCGAACCGCCATCATGACCACTTACAATGGCTCCATTGCAGATGTAGCAGAAACGCTCGCTATTGGGAGAAAAGGGGCAGTAAGGCAAGGCTGATTATTATGTTCGCTCCATGAAGCAGGGATCGGGGAGAACACTGGCCGTGCGTCTCTCGAGGGGACAGATCAGAAAGCTGCCGATCGAAAGAGCGAGCCAACTGGTGCTAGAAGGTATCAGTCAGAAAGCGTCGCCTTCGCTGCTTTCCCTAAGGCGTATCTACTTCTATTCTACCGTGGCAGATCTATAACGTTACTCGACTTTCACAGGAGACCCATTAGAGTCAACTAGACAAAGTAGCGACAGCTTTAGGCGAACTGAGACGCTTTCGTGAAAGTGGTAGATGTGGTGGGCCTATTGAGAACATGAGCCTCACTGAGAGAAACGAGGAAAAAACTAAAGTAGAAATAGCAGAGAATGATTCAGTTAGGAGAATAAATCAATGACATGTCACTACGGAACGACGAGTGCTAGAGGTATTTTAGTCCTGGATGAGAGAAAATCTTATTGAACGCAAACTAAAAGGCGGCGGTACTCAATCTTGATGATCGACTATGCGAGATTGGAATATGGTACTTTCACAGAACAGCGATACCAATTATAGTAGTTCCGTTGGGTAGGATAATAGATTAATTAGACGTTTGTCTCTAAGTCTTCGACTGAATCTTGCGAGCGTCCTACATGTACGATACCTGAGACTGTTATTAATATATTTGTTTATAAAAAAAATGGTTATATTTTTGATAAACAACGTTTCACTATCCCTTCTAAATGCTATAGTACATGCACTGCCAATGTCTGTAATCAAGTGTGCGACCTGGTCATAGAGAGGGAGGAATTTTCATCTTAATATTAACGCATACGAACACCGTGTCGTTAAAACGGAAACGAGTTATTCCTCTAATGAGGATTTATTCCTATGGGTAACTCACCCGATGATCCATCGATGACTTCATGTAGTCTAACTGTGTCTCCAGCAGAACCAGGCTTGGGTACATTATAGATAATGGAAGGCGGGGTGCCTCCCAGAGGCTCCCTTTCTTGTAACCCCATACCACCGGTACTAACTTGTAGCGGTCCATGACGATACCCCGAACCATTTCCCCGACCGCTATTAGAACCATGGTTACCACCTGTCGATCAATTAGTAAAAAAAAATGATTATGCTGTCGGTATCTTTTTTCTTTAAAAAACTCCGCTCCCTTATTTGTTTAAATTATGGACCAGTGCTTTTTTCTTTTAACGAAAAAAAAAACAAAGAATACCATACGTTAGCTATCCTCAATATGCTCTAATTAAAGAAGTTGTCCATTGGCTAAAACTTATTGATTGAATAGTTTGCGATAAACTGCAAACGACAGCGTTAATTGTTTGAATCACGTCCGCGGCACGAGCGCTGTGATACCGCATGCGTTATTAACTGATTTTATATTTAAAGCATACTCATGAACATACAGTTGTTTTCTGATCGGCCTTTTGAGCAGATCTGAGCAATCTAGTTCGACGAAAAGAGGTGGCCGTGCACGATTAAACGCCTCCATTTGCCATCAGGGAAATGCTGAGCTATATACCCTTGAAGATATCAAAAGTGACTATTTGCTGTACCACTAGATGGGCACGAGCACGCAAAATGAGGAAGGAACACTTCAGTTTACATATGCATTGTAAATCATCCGTGAGTTATGCACTCAAGGGACTAGTCTAACTAATATGTAGAGCTCGCATTGAAGAAATTCTTTAAAGCAAAAGGACCCAGCCATTGGATAAACATCTAGATTCGTATATCTATTTTTACTCTAGCTAATGCAAACAGAAGCAGAGCAATAGCTGGCCGTGTCCGCTATGCTACACGTATTGACAGCTGTGATTGCCTGCTTCGGCAAGATACCCAACACTGGAGAGGGACGCAGTTCGGTATTTTCATTCACGGGTGATATTAATTTCGTAGATTCAGATTCAGATATTTATAGGCTTACAGTGGCCTTCTAATAAAGTATTTGTGACAGATTTTTAAAAAATACATCTCGTCAGTTTACAAACAATACCTACACTCAGTTCAGATGCTGCGGTTTCTACATCGTGGCTGATTGTATCCTGCATTATTATCTTGTAGATTTTGTTAGATAGGTAGATGGTAGTAAATGCTCAATGGTAAATTTTCTATCAAGTCGAATCGCAATCGTAAAAACAGCCTTTCTGGACAATAATACCCGCTTACTGCAGATGTTTCGTATGAAAGAAAAAAGTTTCTACGCCACTGAACGCGACTGGCGAACACTATAAAAATAGACCCATTTTTGTACGTGCACATATGTGTCGTCAGCTATATGTTGTAGATGACTTCCTCGCTTTTGAAGTCAAGACTTAATGTTTTATACGCTAATTATAGATAAATTACTAACGCTTGTCCGACTCACCTTCAGTGTACTTATTGAACGGCGTTCTCGGTCTGTCCGTGGTAAACTGGTTCGACGGATAGGGTGGTGAAGTCGATAAGAAATTTTCAGATATAGACATCAAGGAGGTGGACGGCGACGAGGAGGATGATGACGACATTATGAAATCATCCGTCGCGAAATCTTCGTCGTCGTTGTCGTACTCCTTTAGGATGTCTCGAGATACTAGGAATGGTAAAACGAGAAGAAAGGGGAGCCTATTTATGATACGCCCTTAGCGACTTGTAGTCAAATGTAGCTCAAAAACCAGATGTGTTGCAATCAGACTGCTATGAGCCAGCTACGGATTTTTTCCGTGAGCCGTGACGAAGCTGTTCTTTCAAGCTGAAACAAATACGCTCTCTGAATTCGTAAATCCTGTTCCATTTATTTATCAAACTATTTTTCCGAGCAATATTTCGTGTTAAGCAGTTACCCAGTTTGAATGAAAAGGTAGTAAATTAAAAAAGGCTTAATGGCCGAAGATCGGCGTAATAATCTTCACTGTACCCTTACTTTTATCAGGAAACGAAGTGACAAAGGCACTGTTAGTTGTGATAAGCGGTACGTTACCAAAATACGGCGAAACATAAGATAACGATATTGACGTTGTTAGGCAATTGATTGATTCATACCCAATCTGATTGATGCGAGCAGTCGTACTAACCGCATGTATATACGACGCGTAGGAAAACGGCAGCCTGCTTAGCGCATAAGATCCTGCCGAAACGCTCGTGGCTCGCGCTCAGCTGGCACCTCCTCCGTCCCTGGCACTCCGCGATCATCGCATCGGTTGCGCCAATCGCGTTGCATTCCTGCAGCCCACAACGGAAGGATCGTCCTTTAGTCTAAGCGATGATTCGTAGGATTCTAGCTATTTTTGCGTTATTGTAATGTTGTTTTCGTGTTTGCTTTCTTTAGCATCTTCTGCATCATTCTGTGACCTATGTGGATAATATCCAACAATGTACTGAGACGGCTTATTTTAAAAAGTCCATAAGTTACGTCAGGTAAAAACTTTTTCCTCGATTCTTAGATAGGAGGTCATGTTTACATATACATATTACAGAGCAGATCCACTTGGAGTGGCGAATGTCAATTGCTATCAGTGCTCAAACGTTCATACACAACTTAGTTCCCAAGGAATTAAACATTGCACCACAACAAGCGAGCAGAACACGTTTTTCAACATACATTGTCAATGAATACGACTGATACGACAGTTAGTAACCTACCAGTAGGGTAGAATAGATAAAGAACGGCACTCACTTTAGCGATATCGTCTCGCTGGTGGCACTCGGGCACGCCTAGTTTTGTCGCTCCAAAGAAGGCTGAGAAGACGAGCAGTCTTCGTTGTTTGCCCTGACACTTCAGCAGCATTTTCTCGCCCTGGCAGACCGTTTTGTACAGGAAAAGATTTGGCCGACATTGGTAGGTCACATCGGTCACCTTCTTAATGTGAGGGCACGGATCCCGCTGTCTGTGGATGAAGAACACAATAATGCCATATATAATATGGCATAAGTAGAGTAAAGCATAAGTAAAGCTCGTCTGTCTATACGCAGTGCCATCTGTAAAAAAATACTACATTCGGATTTCAATTGACACACTGTCTACGAAGTAGAATGTGTGTGACATCTAATGATAACAACTCAAAGTTTGCTACAATTCTGGGACAGGTTCACTCATGGTCGTCCGTATTAGGTAGCGAAGAGTGATTTTTACCTGAACTCTTTATGAGGATTGACCTTGCATTCCTGTTGATTCTTGCAAGCTTCCACGAGCAGAGGTAGCGCGCCTTTCCAGATACAGGTGGTTTCATCTGCCGGGTTCTGGCTACCACGGCCTCCACCGCTGCTTCCCTGGCTAGCTCCACCTGGACACGTTCTGCTGTAGGAAGCGTTGCGTCCGTAGAATACCATGTTAAACGTGATCGACGTGTTGCGAGGGCATTTTATGTGTAACATGTCACCGTCACACACTGATTTCTGCATGGTTTTCAGGTGCGTGAAGAACTTGGCTGAAATTCATCAACAAGTTGACCATATAGGATCAGTGTAGTTGACCCTTCTGCTACCTAGGCTAAAATTAATTTAATTCGATTACCCTTAGAGATATTATAGAATGGAAAATATGGAAGATCTATTGTTTAATTATTATTGATTTATTCTTTTAGAACCATCTAGCACAACCACTACCCTTAATGGACTTTACCTAAAGCATACCCAAATTAGTCGAAGCCAAGCTAATAATAATTAATCCCTAGTATATTTTTTCTTTGGTAAGGAATTGCACGAGATAATCATTTTCGCTATGCCTTTGCCGTACTTAGCGTAATAAGGATGTATATTTTAACTTAAAAACCTGCCTGTGCTTCACGATGTTGGTCCGAAGCGAAGTTAACTTAAAGTTTCAAGTTCGACAAGACCCATTAGACCTAGTTGGAGTGCGGCAAATTCCCAAATCGAATAAACATCGAAAGTGTAACTTTTATCTGTAGGGAATAACTTCACAGTTTTACTCTGTGTAAGAGCAAAGCTTTACATGTTAACGTGTAGACCCTTACAATGCCTAGCGTTTATCTTCATACTTTTTGGGCAGTAAGATATTATCTATGAGACTGTATTTGTGAGTTTCTACTTTAGCTGATTTTCGACTGCATCTATTTTGCCATGAATGACAATAGGTTAGCGGGGCTTAGTCGCTCAGCCACCTGATAATATTATTTTGTATGCCTCGTGTAAACATGCAGGGGGTGATCATGTGTAGAGTTGTGTTGCTTGAGCCAATTTATAACATCAATATAATGTCCGTATTCCTCAAATACGTGTAGACACGATATACAAGATAGTGTTACGTTGATTGGCTATCTCATATTTTTTGCGTAGGAGTTAAATGGAGGATTTAGAAATCTATCCTAGTTTAATTAAAGGTACGTCAACCCAACTTAGCTCCTATATCTTGACAGGTGAACGGGCAGGTCTGTTCCCTTTAAAGATCCCTTTAAAGAAACCACAAGTTATTAGAGCTTTTCCTGTGCGGATCCCGATTTGTCTATAATAATATTATGGAACAACGGTGTCCGATGATCGGGCGTGCTTTTACAGCCCTACCGAGCGCCGCCAATAGAATACTTGTGCCGGTTTCATTGTGTTTACAGTACGGAAGCAAAAATAGTTCATGCTTTTAACTTAATTTAGTAATAAAAAAAAAAGCGCCGACCGCTTTATTGTTCTCATCATTTTGAAATGATGTGAACTTGCAAAATTCAGGAGTGTTAATTGAAATAATTCAGTTTGCATTAATATTGTCAGCTTTACAATAGACGCCTTCCTAACAGTGAAGAATAATCAACGGCAGCATTACGCTACTATATTGGGGCGTTAAATCTCGGCCCCGAAAATCTAGTTCTAGTCCTTTTGGCATTAAGCGCTACCGTTTAGAGTGCGTATAGTTAACCGCGTCTTAATGACTAGAATAGGCCGCTAGTTCTCTTAGAGTAAAAAATTACCGCGTCAGACACAAGCTCACATTTCCTGCATAGAACGACTATACTAATTTATTGATATAAAGTTGTAAAAACAAGAAATCCAGTGTAACGCGAACCATGCACTTCTGGTAACAAACCGAATAGCTTCAGTAAAATGCAGCAAAGCAATGCCTTGCAGTAGTAATACGGTGATTCGCTGAAACGTGCAGGTCACGCAAGACGCACAACGCGGCAGTGAACCCGTCTGTACGTGCTGGTTCCTGGTGCTAAATCCAACGATCTCTGTAAGGCTAGTCATGTTACTATTCTGGGAAAATATATTTGATTGTAAAATTGCAGGTCTGTTATTATGATTAACGTCGCCTAGAGATAGTTTGTCTGGTTGACTTTATCCCGCCTTGCATCTAATACTCAGTGCAATTGAAGTAATGATAGAGTAGATACCCACTGGGTCCTTAGTGAAAAACACCCCGGTATCTAGATGATAGCGACCTTCTTTCTCTTCTGCCCAACATCGTTCGTGACCACTCCTGTTGGTCGCGTCTGTCGGGCTCTATTATATTAATCTCTAGGTACATGTTTTCGCAAGTTCGAAGGCTTAGCTGGCAATCCGAGTGTTCGTTTGCGCTGCTTTATCGTCCTTTGTTGTTTTCCACTTCAGGGAAATTAGGCGATCAATGCAATCCAATACTGACTGCTGGTGCTCTCACTTTTTTTACGACGGCTAACAATAGATCTTATCCTTTCAGATAAAGGGATCGGTTAGAAATAAGCTCACATAAATTGCAGCCGGCTTGACGTCTTTGGCTCGTTCCGCTGTTGCGACTGCTTTTACAGCGGTGCTGCTGTTCGGTCTCGTACGGAACTCCTGTAATCGCCACCTTATGTATCACCTTTCCACGATAGCTTCGTGGAAAGTTCGTTTTCTTTTCTCGTCTCGTCTTACGTAACAGTTTTTTTTAATGGCTTACAAACTATGCCGTATCTTGTTCTATAGGTTAAAATAAGTACAACTTTTACGGGAGTGTAATGTCGCCCCTGAAAGATTATCACTATCTAGATTACTCTCTACCTAGATACCCCACATTTTCTATCGCTATATTCTTGCCTTACCGCCATTCCAACCCATCGGCCCGGCCATTTTCGGCTCTAGCCGTATCGCAAATGCGTGAAATTATGACTGACCTGTCACGATTGCTCGTCATGCCACTACGCTTGTGTTGAGTTGGTTGCCGTCTCGTTTGTAACTGCTGGTGCCCGTGGCGCTAGCAGTTACAAACGAGACGGCATCATCTCCGTTACGATTGGTGCAATTGTTTGTGCGCAGACGTGCCGAGCTACCGCGGTCACTTCTGCCCAGGTACTTTCTCGTTTCCTAATCCCTCTTTGATGTTCTCATTGACGCACGCGTTCGTGTTTCAAGGCTACTGCAAGAACGAACGATCGGGGCGGGTCGACGAATACAGAATGGAAGGAACAGCAAGCACATGGCGTCATTCCCACCACGCTATATCCACCGTGCTCTGTACAGCCTTCTTTTACTTGCTATACCCTCCGCTTCCACAATTGAAGCCTACTGTAGGCCTACCTAATATAAGCCTCAACTAACACCTGCCTCAGACTTAGAAAACTGTGCTCCCTGCTTTCTATCCCTATTACTATGCTAAGGAATTCACTAAGTGCAAAAAATCATTTTTGTTCACAAGGCCATTCACAGATGTTAAAGCTTCTTAGCTTTTGTTGACGTGAAGGCTTGAACGGTCAAGCTTTTGGCTGAAGGAAGCCAGGGGTCTCATCAACAAGATACATCACACAACCTGTATGAATATATGTGTACATTAGTACGGACTGTATATAATTTCAGGAATTCCTATCGCTACCGCTAAAAAAATGAGGTGTTGCTCAAATTAATAGCATTTGCGTCATCACTGTAATTGGCGCCAGCGAGCGGAGAGCAGATCGTTGAAGCCGAGAGGGTAACGAAGAACGAAGTAGTCAGCTGCAAGGCTGAGGTCCGTACTGAAGTCCTTTAATGTAGAGGTAGTCGCCACCAAAGCTACGATTTCTTAGCTCGACGATTGCGGAAGGTGTTGAGGTAAACATGCGTGTGCATTAGCAAACGCAATGCCAGGAGCCGAAGTGAAATTTCAGTTGGAGCAGGTATCGCAGAATAACTCGTCAGTGTTGAGGCGCAATCAGGGGACATTTTTACAACAAACGTGGGACGACTCAAGCGGAAATCACAGCGTGCCGACGAGACCTCTAAGGATAAATCGAAAGCACGTACGGTACTACTAGCCGTAAGTTCGTGGTTGGCGCGACATAATATTACAGCCCGTACTAGTAATCATAACTATTTCCGTCGCTATATACAGACGAGGTGCAGGTCGAATAAATAGCATTTTTGTGCCTATATATACATATATAGTGCTAATGCAGGAGGAACTGATCAAACTGACCTATTGCTGTTGCATTTAAAAAATGATCCGTAATAAATGTTGGAATTTTAGACTTCTGCGTTTGAAGAGTCTCAAGGGGCAAGGTCTAAAGTGGCTTGTGCAGTATTGTTGAAATGATGGTGTGCACCTCGATGGCCAGTGTCAGCCACCGTTGCGCTTATCGGAAGTAGCTGACAAAAAAAACAATCGCAATTGATAACGCACTGTTTGGTACTAAATATATCGTTTTACGCAAAGATCTCTTTGTGTATACTCAAACACTAGTCCAACTGTTGCATCCGTATTGAAGCTTTTTGCCGCTAGCGCTGAATGAATGTTGAAGCAAGCCAAATCAGCGGCTGATCGGGTCGGCAGTGAGCGATTACGAGAGTCACGCAAGGGAAAGGGAAGGGTTGATGAAGGAAGGAGTACAGCACAGCTACCGCTGCTGTCCGCCGCCTCCGCTATTGCTGCCACCATCGCCGCCGATGTAATTAATGGAGAGCCATTGTTCCCCTTCGAAAAAGTAAGAGTGTTGCTTGCAATGTTATCGTTATTGACTGCTGGCATCGTCACAACACGCCAGCCGTCCTACCCGCTGTCACCGCTCATAGCTGATGGTTAGGCACATACAGAAATGTCGTAGCATTAGCGCTACTTTGTTAGCAGTGGCAGGACTCTCTGTGTTTACACTTACGTTTTCTCTATAAGTGTTTCTCTTTTTTTTTTTTTATAACCAAACCAGAAACACGTCTCCCGTTCTGTTCACACTTCTGCCAGCCCCTTTCCCCTTCTTGTCTTTTCTCGCTCGTGCTAGTGCTGCGACTGTTGGTCGCAGAGTGTTGCCCCTATCGGTGTTGCATTGTCTGGTTATATATACAAACCATGCAAGGGAGCGAATGTAGACGCACTTCCGAAATCTCGTCATGTACAGACTCGTCAGTTACCTAGTTCATGATAGTGGGCCTAGAGCGAAAACTTCCGGCTTAGCAGGCTAAACTGACACAGATCTCTAGCTAGCCCTGTCATAATCCTTTCCAAAGCAACTGCCCTCTCCTTTCACCTATAGTTTAACTAATTTTACCACGGGGACTGTGAGCTACTACTGGTATTATTACTAAAAGCTATGAGACACAACCCTCTATATGATGGGAAGTCAGGCAACTACAGGTTGATCGACGGCCAACAGACAAGTTGCTTTTCGCGCATCAGGGAGGCATAACAATGACTCGACTCCGACCGAGGTAACTGCTACCGGGCCCGAGGTGTACAGACTTATGGCGTGTTCGTCTGATTTAAACCGCAGGGGAGATCGCAAAGTTAGGCGTTGAACACTGTGCAGTAGTAGGTGCGGTCTTTTCACGCGACAAACTACTGCTACGAGTGACGTATTATCGAGAAGTACACTTCAGAGAATTGAACAGTAAACAAAAGCCAAGTGCACCACGAGGAGAAATACTAGCGTCACCATATTCTATGGTGACTTATCCGATGCCAGGTTCGCACAACGACGGCAGCGGCGGTAGCCAGGTAACGAGCTGACACCAGGGTTGATGAGGTGAGACCATGCTTTTCAGTTTGCTCGTACATTACAGAATATCGCTAGCGCCAGTAGCTGCGCAAGAACGCAGAAAGAGTGGTGGTAAGTGAAATATTGTTTCAGTGACTGATATTGCACACAATACGTACGGAATGCCGGAGACATTTTATATCCGTATGTTGTCTTAGGCACGTGCTCTACTGATATTCTATCCGTCTAAATGGATTCCACAGAACAGGTAGCGTACGTGCATAGGAGATCATTACGTTCGTTGTGTTGACGCTCAACAAATCTAACGTATCGTGGGTACTAGTTGGACGTGAAGCACAATTTCTTTCTTTCCCTCTGCGACAAGTTCTGTTCAGATCAGATGAGCTGCAATAACGGAATCCACAAAGAACAACTAATAAAAGAGCGTATCATCGTTATGAGTAAGCGACTCGCGTCTTTCTTGAAATTTCGTAATGCTCCAAGTATGGGTAGATGCAACGTTTGCTTGAATACAAGATAAACTCAATCCAGTTATTATAGTATTACTCTACGCGGTCGAAGACTGCACAAAGCAGCATTACCTGTTTCCCTTGCCTATATAATATTTTATTAAAATCTTTTGATTGAAGACTTTTCCAGGTAAAATGCTTTTTACGTCTATCCAACTGAGCAATTATATAGACAATAATGTTATATTGCTATGTTTCCATTCAGCGTACCGACAATCGTCCATACAACCGTAATAAAGTAATGCGTGTTCAGGAACATAGTTGGAAATTCTGGGACTCGCCAGTGGTATTTATGAGGCTCATATTCATGATTGGTTATTGCTTACGCACTTCTTTGATCTTCTTCTATCAAATTGCACGCTCATGTACTGTAGTAGTTTATACTTCCTTATAGATATATATATATATATATATACATATCATCTCGAATATTCTTATGTAGCATCTCTACACGTGCCGTTCCATAAAATGTAAGGCGAGAGTTCGAAAATCATAAACAATAAGAGAAACAGCCGGATGGCCAATGCGATGGCCTGCGAGATGGTCCAATCGCTAGGGCCGTTTATTTTGTGCCCTATTTTTTTGTAGCTCTTTGGCGGTTTGTCTTTTCTGCTCCACCTTCGCACTTCTGAGCAACATGTTACTGCGCCAGCATATCACATCTTAATATCGATTGACTTGGCATACGTGATCTCGATCGAAGTGGCGAGGAGAAAGGCAACGCTGAAATAGAAAATGTACGATGATGACGATAACGAAGATGATGGCCGGTTCGAGGTAACAGAAGCAATAGATGAGGGACTTATGCGTTGGCGTTGGATATAGCCTTGAAGAGTCGGCCCAATCGTCGATTTGATTGCCAGGAGACTATCGTTCCGGCTTTACAAAGAACGATTACAAACAACTGTCCGCCATCTTTCGGTATCCTCAGATTGCAGCAGTTCTCGAGTCTAGTCCTTCTTAACGCAATAATGAGATGGAGCTATCTTGTTTACGCCCCTAGATGTTACTGGAGACCACACCAGCGAGCGTTGAGCCAACCCCGTGATCGCACAGACGAAAGACGGACAGGGTGGCAACTGCCTCAGGAACCCAGAAACCAAACAGCGCAGGGCTGTAGCTAGTGTTACTACTACCACTCTACCAGTTGACAGAACAGTATACGTTCATAGCAATCGGCCACAATCACTAGGTAAACACCGTCCCTGTACACATAGACCAACGCACGAATATACTTGTACCATTCGACTGGCCACTGTGGTTTGATTGGATATTGTTTCCTGTTCTGTGGTAGCCGTAATACAATTGGCTTGTGCCCAACAGTACAGTAACACACCGAAAGATCGACACGTCTAATGCTGTGAATGATAATACACTATTAAAGGTAACGACAACGTATTCTTTGCGAAATTTATTATGGCTACGTGTCGACCATCAATGGCTGTTTGGAAAAAAAGGTTAGAATTTACTTACCAAATGTTAGAAAAGCTGATAAAAGAAGTTTATGTATAACGTAGACTTTCACTTGCTAAGGTTGGATGGTGTACATACAATTTTATTTTTTTTTTCTATTATTTTTGACAAGCGTCTAAGTGACAATTGCGATAAAACTATAAAAATCTAATACTTTATAGCCGTCCATATAATTTCTGTCGTTTTGGGCTGTATTATCGTTATTAATTGTATCCAGACCACAAGCCCGCACAGACATCTGTGTACTAATTGTATTTGTATCATTCTATAAGCACATACACATTGGGCTAGTAAATTTTATAGATACGTATATACATTTATATAATGTAAAGTACTTATCGAAAGTATTATCATGTGAAACTTACGAACGTTGCTTCCATAGGCAATGGAAGGACCGAATAGAGCAGCTAGTAGGAAAGCGGCTGCGAGCAGCGCATAGATCATGGTTGGCCGACGGCGCCTACAGTTGTGTTGGAAGACGTGCAGATAGGGGTTTGAAACGTCGTCGTCGTTGTCTACAGCGACACCGGCAGCAGCATAAAATAGCGAAAACCATTGACCGTGGGCCGCATCGCTGTCGATAAGCAATGAGCGTGACGGTCGTGAAGACGACAGGTCGTCGCGGTGGCTGTAGCAATGATGGTAATGATCATTATGGCTGCTGCCACAGCGAATGCGAAACTCGTGGCTTTGTTGTTTATAAATGAATGACAACGGAGAAGAACGGAAAGAAACGTTAGACCTCCTGGTACTCCCACCTTTCAACCTTTTCGAAAGGGGTGAAGGTAGGCCCATGGAGTAAGCGCTCCTCACGCCCCCGGGCGAGCAGCCGTCCATCGTCGACTCGTTGGTCCCTTGACAAATAAACAGCCTGAAAATTAAAAAAAAAAATGGAAAAAAGACTAGAGTGAAAATCATTTCGTTTGGCTACTTAAGTCATTATTTAAGGACACATTATAAAACAATACAATTTATAATTATGGCCTGCGAATGTCTAAGCATCTAAAATACGCTTGGCTTTTGTTGATGTCTACACAAATTTCTTATGACTATTTAATTAGTAAAATAATATACACCGTCCACATATTCCAAGGGACGAAGAGATAGAAGCGCTCGAGGGGAGTCCTTGTACGTTTTATATATTCAAGTTCTGCTGGAGTCTTCGTCAGAACATATTTGTCATAACTAGACGTACCGAATAAACAAACGCCACTTTCAGTGCACATACTGCTGCATCAGTATGTACATCGCTACTTTTTCAAAAGCTCATAATTACTACGACAGTTATCCGCGCCAGCCTTCTCAAACCGAAGCCAAGTTTGCCGCTTACATTCCGATGGCTATGCGCAGCCACTGCTACTCTGTCTTTGTTTTATCTAATCATTTTATTACAGTTTAATTGTCAGCCGTTCTATAGCCACTCAACAGTCGTTACTATAATTCATAAGGCTAAACGGCCATCTTCGTTACACCGAAGCAAGCGTCTCCGCGCTTCGTCCCCTTTACCCTATACTTTTTCGTTCTTCGTTGTTTCTCACCTATTCGCCAGTTGCCCCTCCACTGCGAATATATCGACTTGGCTACCACAAAATTCATACTAACGTTATCTCTATTTGAAGGGCGCTTCTCGTCTGTATCCTCCTTCGCGTCGTGGTTTATACACACAGGTCAACAAACAGCCATGAACATATTTCCCTAGATGGAGCTAATTCGCGCAGGTGTTAAGCTCATAGTCTTCTCGTTCGCCGCCACCACCACTAGTACAGCCACAAATGCGTCTGCATGCAGCTCTACTGCTACTACTTTTTCCCAAACCTTTATTAACAGACGCCCAACCTATACAGCTGAAACTAGGCATTGCAAAACAAGCCACATTCCTCTTTCCGCAAATAGCCCAAACTCAACTCACAGCACCTAGACCCCGATTACTCCAGGTATATCCGTATTACTGCTCTCGTGGCTACCACTTGATGGTCAGTATAGCATTGGAGGAATAGCCAGTTGCTGTGGCAGTAGCTGCGGTGGAAGCTAAATACGACACATCCATTGTTCCAACACGTCGGGCCGAAGCCGATGCCACTTGCTAACAGCTCAGCAGTACAACGTTTCCCGCCGCAGCCGTTGTTATAACTCAGTCAGGAACCTTACCTAGCATATATTCTGCCCGGCTCGACGACGAGCAACCGGTCTTGATGTCGACTGGTTCAAGACCAAACTCAGGCCAGGCTATTCCAACTAGCCAAGATTCTGGACAGAGACCCGAAAACTCAAGCTGTTCGGTAAAGGCGGTAGAGAAAAAGCTTCAGAAGTGAGTGGGAGAAGGCAGAGGTAAAAAGCGCTAAGCTGTCAAAAGTCGCTTCTCCCCCTCTTATAAGCGTTCGTCTTCGTTCAGGTTTTCTTGGACTTGCCTCGTCCACCCACCCACCTACCATGTTTAAGAGATGCTGCTTTTTTTTTTTTAGAATGGTAGTGTCGTCGCCGCTGCTGCTGCCTCCGCTGATAGTGATTGTAGCCATCGCGTGAAGGTGGTGCGAACAAGCAAACCAGCTTGCGACCAGGACAGCTTGCTATTGCTGCTGATGATGCCTCTGTTCGGGCCACTGTCAATAGGAGCTGAGAAATCCTACACTTCTGTGCTTCTGCTAACCACCGCTTGCTTCATGCTGCTCTGTGTGTCGAAGTCTGTGTATGTTTACGGGGCTGGATGACAGTCGGTGTGAGTGCGACCATGTCACTTCTACTGCTCTCCTTCGTCCCTCTTACTCGTCTTCCTGAGGAGTGGTCCAGCTCAGTCCGTCAGTTTGCCTTGTACCCATCTACCAGGCCAACATGAGAAGCGTAGGAGAGCAGCAGTATACTTGCAATGCTTCCCCTCACGCTGACCTGTTGCTGCAGTTGGTCCTCGGGCTATGAAAGCTGTCTGTATCATGCTGGAGACAGCTCCCATAGCCATCAGGATGGACCCCAGCCCAGCGCATAGTCGTCGTCGTCGTCTTCATCGCAGTTCCTAATCTACCTCCTTTCCCAATCTCGTTTGAGCGTTCTTTCGTCTGAGTTGCCTTCTTCTGGCTTCAACAGCCAGGCAGCTGCTGCGCAGTTACTTCATTCTCTTCAATGACTGTGACTGCTGCTTCTACTATAGGCTTGCCCCCCATCCGTCAGCGTACAGGAGATTCGTTGCTCCCCAACGCTAGCCGTTTTTCTTCCAAAGTATCCTTCCTTAGATTATCAAACCTCTTCGACGTTACGCGTTGTCAGCGGTGTAATAGTGCTGGTAGTTATAGTGATGGTGGTGGGAATCATCAAACAGCGAAGCCAAGGCAGCAAGGACCAACTGCTTGCTTGCTTGCTAGCTTCTTCGCGCGACCCGCTTGTAAGCCATCTGCTTGAATGGCGGATGACGTTCGCAGCGATCTCTATGACTTCCGTGAGATCTACCTACCACCTAACATTAGTCACCCAATGGCCACGAGCGAACAACCCCCGAGTCGGGTCTCCGAGAATCTTCCATAAGCAATTTCGTGTGTTTAGGCAAGACCTCTCCTGTTACGGTCCGGCAAACGACGCCTAGGCTAACTATGAACCTATGAAGGAACGTATCGTGGAACAACACCATAGACATTCGCATTGACAGATGATTTCCTATTCTCCAGCTTGCTTATTTTCTCGGTACTGTCTTTTTTCTATTCAAGCCTGATACAACAAGATTTCCCATCATCGTCAGGTCTTTTCTATTATGGCTTTTCTTTACCAGTTATTATACATAGCACGCTACGACGACCACCATTACAATATCCTTAGAGGAGTGCCCTTAGCATTTCAAACGACCAACGATGGTGTTATGGTTGTTTGCTTAGAAGTAAGGAAAGTCCCATATTGCGTCTATTACGATATCACACGACCCCACTACTAACACTGCCGTCGCCGTCGCCATCGTCTGCTTCATGCCTTCGACCAGGAGCCGTTAAAAACTTTCATTTTCCATGCTAGAGAAGAACGAAAACACATGTGTGAGTGTGTGTCTGGATGTGTGTTATGTTTGTTTATCTAGGGCGTCTACGAGCAGCCCACGCTCTTCACTTGTATACATCGTTGTTAATAATGCGTTGCCGTTCACAACCGCGTTCATGGGAGGCTGAGGGCGCATGATCTTTTGTGAACGTGCATGTGTGTCGTCGCTTCGATATAGGTGAGTTCGACGGGTTGATTGTCCGGACGAACGAACGTCAAAAGAGAAAGTTCTACCCTGCTCTAGCTCTGCAGCGTACTCTAGCATTACCAAGTATTTGTGCGCATGGAGCCTACCTGCCAGCTCATGTCTTCTATCTTCTATACTAGTTAAAACGGGCGTCAATTTTCGACTTATATGTGTGTGCGCACTTGCTGGTTATAGGGTTGGACGCCGCTGTTTACGAGCTGTTGCTACTTATAGGTTTGGAGCATAGTGCACAGTGTTGCGTTGCTAGCTGCTTGCTATCCTGAAACAGCTGTTCGACTGTTGCCTTACATAGGACTTGTTTGTAGTGAGAGGTGCCGTTCTAAAGCCAGGATAATGGCAGAGCATCTCGACCAACAGGAAGGATTCGTGCTTGACGGAGCGGGGCATTCCATCAGTTGCTGTGTTGCCGTGCTTGTTCGGTCCGCTGCTGCTGCTGCCGCCACCCTCAGACGCGGACGAGTTCCAAGATGCGACACGCATATTTGCACACGAACAGCACTCCGCTCACACCTAAACCTCATATGTATCCCTTTTCGAAGCGTAAACGATTGGGAAAGCTCTATTACGATACAATGTTATGGCAAGGGTAGTAACACACGACCGTAATCTTTTAGGGCTAGGAAAGGTTTCCTTACCTGACACAAGGAACAAGACAACAGAGCTTTTAAAACATGTCAAGAATCTGACATGTTCAACCTTTAGCAACAACCAGGTTGCGGGCGCTATGACGGCGGCGGCGGTGGCGGTGGCGGTGGCGATGGCGGCAACTACGAACCAATGAATATCTGCCAGCTCCGCAACAAGACGAAACAATGTTCTTTGTCACACCATTCCTTTCCTTTATAACTTCCCTGCCGTTAGAATGTCCTAACGTTTTGTTGATCGAAAAACGGCTTGGGAACCGCTGAGCGGTTTTCTTTTTTTAATTGTGCAATGTTACCCATCACTGTCTGATCTTTTCCCTCTAAATCGTTATCCCTATATGCTACATCTTCGTTTTTCTTCGTCCTTTCCGCAACTTTCTGCTGTTGTCTTCTTGTAATTACTAAACAAGCAATATATTAGTAGGCTTATGCGAGAGTGTCGCTATACTCGGAAGCCTCGTGTGTCAACCGCATTGATGAAATATACCTCTCAGTATTTACACTGTCATATCTTATACGACATAGGAGGGGATAGGTGCTTCCATGGTCGGCCTGCAGCTTGTGGTCTATGTGGCGTGGTCTTCGTCTCGCTTCCTTGTTGATTTGTTGGTATTTGACTCGTGATTGATGAAGCAATGTTTTAGTAATTAGCAGTGAATTAGTTGTTTTGTCTGATAATGAAAAAGAGTTCATTTCGACGATAGCAGTAGCCGTTCTACTCACCTATAAAGCTCTTGGTGATATTTTCTGGGCGACAAGAGTTATACGCAAAAAAAATATATGCAGGGTACGCCGCCTAAGCTTTCCCTGGAATTTTTTCTTATGTTTTGTTTTTAAGGCTGTATTAAGATCCAAAAAAAAAAATATATTCCAACAACTGGTTGTACATGTGCTAAAAGTGTCACTCCTGGCAGTTGTAGCTATAAACCGTTATGATTTGCTTCAATTTAGTGGCTAAATCACAGGCGGGACGTTTTTAGCTCATTATTTAATCGGAAACTAATGGTCTAACGGTTACCACACGTCAGGCAATACTGGTAGACGCCCAAGTGCGCTGCATATAAAAAATCTTAGTAAATTTTAATTTCGAAGGGAAGATAGAACAAACGTCTCAAAGATATAAGGGTTCAAAAGCGACCAAAGCTTTAAAATTTTTTTTTTAATTATTAGTTGTCGCAGCTTACCGTGATGACGTAACTGGCAGTTGACCTATTCCTCTCCAAAATGGCCGCTAATTCGTCTAATCAAAATTCTGGTATATCAAAAGTAGCTTTTGGACCATTTTGATGATTTTTTAGCTTTCTGAGCCTAATCTCATGAAAGATATTTCGGTCTTTTTCATGAAAATCTTTTCGGAGGCCGCGTGAAAACTGGCTATAACGTGGATTGTCTGATCTCGACTTGCTCTCTCTTGCTCTTGCTAAAGATTCGTCTAGCGTCTCGTCGAATAATCGAATAACAGACGATCTTAACAAATATTCCAAGGAACTATGAACTGTTGTTCGGCATGATGAATTTGATGTTTTATTGTGGAAAGAACCGGCTTTCGTCTGCTGTTAGGTGTAGCGGATAAACGCATGCCCGTTGAAGCAGACAGCCCGTTAAAGTTTGACCCAGTTTAGGTGCCATATCCTGTAAATATCATTAAGAAACAGCGGAGCCAATTTCTTTAAGATATCGTCAGTCTTGTCTGAAGTGTTTAAAGTTTGCGCGTTACACTAGAGAGACGTGCGAATTTGGTGGAATAGAATTAATTGTAGTCAGAAACTTGCTAGTAGAGACTAAGTGTAAGAGCATAGTAATTTAAATGAGCGTTTTTGAGGCATAGCTTACGTTCGTTTGGTTTTCGATAGAGATATACGACTGCCTCTCAGAGCGACCACACCAGAGCTCCAAAAAACGATACGAGAGAATTGAACATTCAGATAGGGCAGGATCGCTTATTTTTATTCGCCCACAATAAATTATACTCTTTTCTCAGATCCTTAACCGTGTCCAATTAATTGTCCAGAGTCCAAAAGACCGCGGCAGGCTGGTGATACTTACCCATGCTGCAATTGAATAAATTGTGCCTGTTTTGACCATGTGTAAGCGCTTTCGAAGGAATAATTACATCGAAGACTCAGCGACAATGAGACGCGGTTCCCATCCAAACACATGGGTAAAACAAGGCTTAGATGGTTACTTACCAATTCTGCTTCTGTATGAAACATGATCAGACTTATCTGATTTGCTCTCTATTTTACCTATTTCCATAAATAGTGGATTAACTGACCTGATAACATAGCATATCTTAATAATATTACCCAGGGCATTTTCAAACTTTTGAACAGGCAATAAAAAAGCTTGTTTTTCTTTTCTAGTGTTTTTTTTTTTTAATTTACTTAGTTGCATAAAAGAAGCATTTCGTCCCTCAGATATTTTTAGCAATAAGCGATTTATCATAATGGTAAACAGCCGCGTAGCCGCTACGCCATTACCAATAGCGATAACCCACCTTTTATGGACTTATAAAAACGCCAGCAATTACAGGGCGTTTGATTAAGGACACAAACAAATGCTCCCTATAATTAGTCACTGTAAGAATAAATGGTAGTTTCAGATAAAAACCGTAGAGCCACTCGTGACTTTTAGAAGATATGATTATGTCGAATACTGATTGTGGCAGATTGGAGGGTTCTTATTGGTCAACTGTGCTTGCGCAAGATGAAGCCGTAAGCCAAGATGAAGTCCCAAATAATGTACTGATTTTCGGTTGAGCGTACACCGCATGCGCGATTGCCGACGAAGTATAGCGTATGGTACCCTGATTCGATTTACCTCTGTTACTCAAAATTGCTTCCTAAAGATATTCTTAACCTGTTACCATACGGAAAATGATTGAACACAGTCTTTTCCGTAAAACTGTAAAACTAAAAATCGTTGTCCTTTAGTTACTGGTGGCTTCCTTGCAGTTCATTGTCGCTCACGATTTCCCCCGTTCGCATTTGCATATTGATAGCCAGTGTCCTGCAAGGCTCGCTTGATGAGAATAATCCACTCACGTTAAATGTATAAAGCACGTACGTGGTTGACCCATGCAAATGTAGATTTCTTCTCTTAGCCGACTTGGAGGCTCTCAAGGAAGTCAGGCTTCCTAACTTGGCTTTCGACCAACGCCTCACATTTAGTGTATTGCCCCAACTTGCTGGTACTCTTTCCACTGGGTGGCGTCTGTCAAATGCGTGGTGGCATAGGGCACGCCCTTATCCTTTTGCCAACCTCTTCAGTTCCACGTACCCTTTCCTGGCCAATCACTTTGGAGGAGACTAAAGCAAGTGTCCAAAAGTAAGATCCCCTCACTTTTGCTTTCTCCCTGTGTTTTTGCTTCTCAAGCCATCAAGCCGCTGACAAACTCAGCGTTACGCAAATGCAGCAGGTAATAATGGCTTGCAAAATCCACCCCGTAAAACTTATTTGCTTTCTTCTTAAACACAGCCTTCTTACTGTATCGTATCTAATATCCAATCAAACGATAGTTACAGTTATACCCCAATAAATGAGCACTGATGTTTTTGCGTACTGTGCCAATGGACCTTAATTCTGACGTGGTCCGCTGCCCGCTTGGCGTCCTGCATAAGCGCCTTAAGGCAAAAGCAACAAATCAATTTTGCAACCCAAAAACGATTAGCTGATAGAAGAAGACGAGGTAGAGGAGATATTCTATTTGAAAGTTGTATTTACATGTATTCATGTGTGTAGGAATAACCCTTTATGGTTTTAAAAAAAATAAATAACGTTTTCCTAACGAACTAGCGAAGCATTATTCTGAAAGCATTAACATACAGTGAGGTAACAACGTGAACTGCGAGACGATGAGAACAGATGATACCTGTGAACTTGTTCCTAGTGACTGACCTAGGTCGTTGTACACCGAAGATATGGCAACTGTCAGGTCGGTAAAGATTTCCTTGCCAGCTTATAAACGACAACTATTTAAGGTTAACCACTTAGCATACAGTAAATTCTGTTTGTTTCATTTCTACATTTCGTCATTTACACAGTCGTAATCACACAACGTCTACTACGTCCTACTGCTTACGTTCACCTTAAGGTCTTTGCAAAATTGAGCTACTTAGAGAGTGACTCATGCTGAAAGAATAACCGCTCGGGGATTGCTCTCAGTTGTTACTCAATAATTTGAAGTAAATGTAACATTTCAGTTACTATCCCTGTCTATAATTTTCTGCTTTACACTTGCTTCGGCCATATATGAGTACAGTTGATGCTGGAGTTACATGTCACACATATCTCAAAAGTTTTAGTTGGCGAAATAGAACTCATCTGCTAAGTAAAACGTCCGCACGTCAGATTGAAGAAGCCTTGGTTTTTCTACACTCGAGCGTCAAGTTTCTTATGTGAAGCTAGTTATGTTTTTAATATATATATTTGATGTTTTGAAATTTACGCGGTGATATGTACTATACATTTAAAAAACTGAGTTGTCTCGCACAGCTCGCAAGCTTCAGTAGCAAGCTGAACGCTGATATGTATCAGGTAGGCAGTATACGGATAGTCCATAGTAATAAACTGGCATCTTTCATTGTACCTTTTTCAATGGCCCACCGTGGTGCCTTGATTCACTCCGTTTTACTGCCTGGATCACTTCTGTGTAGTCCGATCGCTCGCCTTCGTAAGCACTCTTCCGCATCACTTGTGCTTATCGCCATACGGAGACCTTTGTCGTACGACGTGGCCTTAAATAATTTCCTCATCTTCAAATGCAATAAGTCTGCTTTGCTATTCTATGTCGAATTCTCGACCACGACGATATCTTGATATACTTGAAGACAATTTTTCTCTTGCCATTTATTTTTTGATAGAGGTCCTTGCGATTGCTGTTGTCCTCAATGCCATGACGGGATTTAGTGCACTACAGAAGGTTAAGAAACGAGGTAACGTAACACATACAACTACAGAAACTATGAGAGAATCAAACAACGATCTCCACGAGCCGAAGCGTCCAAGTTATACCAATAGGCGATTTTCTTAACGATATTCGTAACGTGACTAACCGGTTTGTTGGAAGCACCGAATGTGGTGTTTCGCCAAGCCTTTATTAACCTTGCCAAATTTTTCATCGTAAGACAGGGCACAAGACCAGATGGACAGTGACCTTGACTTGTCTAGTGGTAGCAGAAAGGGAATGGCCATTAATATGATTCAGTGCGTATAGGTTAAGTAGAAGGATTGAGCAAGTACTTCGGCTATTTCAACTCTTTCGTTGCTAAAGCTTCCATGGAAACTGTGAAAGTACCAAGCGGCATGGTTGCTCTCTCCATTTTTGCATAAGAGGACGAGATGTGTGTATGCGGGTTGAATATGTTGCGTGTGCCTCGATGTCACCGTTTGTTATATGTATATAAATATATATGTTTTTACCGATTAAGCAGGAACAGCATCGCTACCAGCCTGTATAAGATCGACGATAGGGCAGCCTTAGACGAACGATGGGGCCCAACAACAACAACAACAACAACAACAACAACAACAACAACAACAACAACAGCAGCAGCAGCATCAGATAAGCCACTGTCTGGCGTCAACATAGTCGTTCTGGTATGCGGCAAACGCCAGAGGAGAACAGTATTCGAGTATCAGTAATAGCAGTACTAGTTTTCATAGTGTCAGTAGGGGCAGTTATGGCATATCGTCGTTGAAGTAGTACAAGACATTAGCAATGCTGACAATGTCAACGGTAATGCTACTACTGAAGTTTGCTCTTTCGTGCCTTGACCCCGTCGTTGCTGCTGTTCTAATAGGCTCATTCCGACAGAGAGAAGAACCAGCTAACGAATGGCCTATCCGTCATCTGCTAGTGTCGTGCATGAAAAACACTGCAAGCTCATACTAGGCGGGAAGGAGCGTCAGATGGGTCGACGACAAGAAGAGGGGATTAGCAATTGTGTACGCTGTGTGTAGTGTGCCTGACTGAACAGAGGCACTTGCCAGTCTAAGTAGTAGTGCTAGTAACAATATGGGGTCGCAGTAAGAGCAGGGATTGGGGGTAGCGGATAAGTAGGTGACAGGAAGAACAAAAATCAGAGAAGCGTAGAATGTGAGGCTATAGAAGAACGACGATCTTCCATTGCTGCTGCCTGTGCGAGCCGTCACAGAAACAGGCATAGCGCCCATAACGACAACCCCGACCTAGCATACGCTACCTCTATTGGACCTCTACAGTTCTCATCCGTTAATAGTATTCGGTTTCCTTAACACTGAACGTATTAGATCGCTTAGAATAATGCCGTTATGTTCAGTGTTGGAGGCGACGCTGACAACAAGAGTAACGACAATGGTAAGAACTAGAGCCTCAACGTCAGAAGCTTTTCTGAGCGACAAGGTAGGCTCATGTGCTTAAACAAATCAAAAGACTTACCAAAAGAAAGTCGTAGATATAATGCGATGTAACTCAATCGGCTTTCAGATTTTACTGACGACTTGCGCCACCTCTAGGCGGAAGTCGTTGACGTCCTGCTAAAAGTTTTCTAACTATATATTTAAACGAACCTTTATATATACCTAAAACAACGTTACACGAAGTACAACGCACGGACCCATTGTCTGCCAGTGCTTAGAGCATAACTAGGATATTCAATTAATCGCTCAATGATGGTTTCTAGGAAACTAATGGATCGACTTCATCCAAAAGATGTAGTACAACGTTCTAGATTTTATGCGTTCATTTTTCGTCGGGTCAGTAAACATATGTAGCAAAACCCAGTTGGCTGTAAGGTTAATCCCATTGTGCCGCTGTACATGACCCATCAGCCTGTCGCCGTTACGAGTTGCTCATAATGGATATTTGCTGTTCTGGTTGTCATTGAAAACGTAAGTATTTTGTGAACCGAAACGGTCCAAAGCATAACGAGGAATATTTGCATGATTTGAATGGAACGCCGTATTTATAGTATACTTATGGTATGATTACATTATTATTTTATGATTATGATTTAATTGCGCGTATTTGCGACTACGTAAATGTACGATATAGATGTGAATATATGTTTTTAGCATATATGTCACAGGTAAATTAAAACGCATGTACTAAGTAAGCTCAGTTTGGTTTTCTACACTACAACAGCGGAATTTATGTATAGCTTGTGAAACTTGCTCCACTCCAACAGCTGTGACAATCGGAAAATCAAACAATGGCATAGCAAGACGTGACAGAGATCTGTCAAGTCTAGCTAAAGAACTTGACAGGGTGTGGTAAAGCCCAACCGGCTCAACAGGGCTCGTTTCGTGACCCCTCCCCCCTTCCCTGAAGGCAGCTTCGAGAACGATAAAAGTTCGGGGGCTCTAACATGACAGGGAAAAGAAGTGTCGTTTGTCGTGCCACAAAGAGATTTACACAGTGTTGTTGAGTTTTATTAAGGTACAGATAAATTAATGATGCAATATCCAATACACATATAATATTCGGATTATCGTTAGATCGTTAGCATTATAAGCTCGTCCGTTCCTCTCTGTCGTATTCGTAGAGTATAATTCAGCTATATCTGCAATAATACAGAGCTGGCTACGTGCTATCTCATACTGGACGGTTGCGGTCTGTCATCGTCTTCTCCGACAATTTCAGTCACACAGGGCAGATCATTCGTCTGTCTGACTCAAATGTCGTTTCGTTTCCCAGGATAGAATGCAGCCGAGAAATGTCCTCGGAGGCAACCGGCAGATGGGAAAACAGTGCGAGCTTCGACCACACCTCAGAGCGCCTTGAAGCGCGCTAGTAGATCAGTCAGCGAGACAGCTGAGTGCGCTCAATAAAACATCGCCTTGCGCGTCATTCTATCCTGGTAATCGTCTTTCGTAACCATCCAGATAATCCGTCGAACCTGCCTAGAAGGACGAGCACGCGTCCACATAAAAGCCACGTTAATTCCTGACCTGTATTAGTAATCCTGTGGCTTTTTCAGCCGCTAGGCTCGACCCACTAATATCACGTTAATATAACCCCTTACTAACTAGCCCTTCAACAAGAAATTAAGAAGAGCTGAGCTGGGTGAACGGCTTGTCCTTTTGCGCACGGTGCGCGTCATCAAATCGAAACATATAATAACACGCTGTACGTAACAACAGTTTAGAAAAGGGACGAATGCCATCACAAAATCGCTCATGCCCTTTTTTCAGTTGTCCTACCGTTCATCGCGTGGCGAGTGCTAGCACTTACCGCGGTCATGCAGTATTATAGTTATTGAGCAGTGGACTGCCGACACGATAGCTAAATACTGTTCGATTTCTGCCACGAGTCATAGGTCGGAACTACTATATTGCCGATACTGAATGGTATTATATGCATAGAAAATGTAACCATTAAAAAATAATCTAATATTCGCTGAATATCTGAGTTAATTATACACTGCACTTACTGTCCATGTGCAAGAGATTAACACGCTTATAGGGCTACGTTACTCTTTAAGCATATGGTATTTTTTGAATGCAGAAAGTGCCAGAAGCCGTTTATCGTATTCAGTATCAGTTGATGACCATATGGTCTCATGCGAAAGGTGAGTCGATAAAATAAACCTGTTTGTAGCAATACCTTACTAACATGTCCGAGGAAGCGTAAATACAATCAAGGAGGCTGCACCATTGATATAATCGATATAACTGGAAAAGCTTAATAATAACTGATCAAACAACAATGTTTTATCAGAGTAGAAAGCTTCCTCCAGATGCACTGTTCATTGTTATAGGTGATAGTTACCCAGCTATACAAACTGTATGTTTTCTGAAATAACTGGCTGAGGAGTTCAAATATCTATAAAGACTAATAGCATCACGCGATTGCTTGTACCAATAGATAGGGGCGAACAGAAACAGGATTTTATGTTCCATCACTCAGCGATGACAGCCATATATTCTTTGGATGGGAAATGGGTTTCAGCGAAATAAATGACCAACTAACCAATTCAAAGTCGAGCAGACTCCGTCGTCGCCATGATGTGAACAACACGAAGCCTAGCTCTCACGCTTCCCTTTGTGGTGCCCCCTTTCCCAGGGCGCCCGTAAAAACACCTCATCGTTTGCTATCTATCGCTACCGTTTCCATCTCGAGCATATACATGGTATCATTTAATATTTATTATTAGTTCCTTTTGGTGCATCTCCCATTACGCATAACTTCTGCCGGTGATAGATGGCGGACTACGTAGAGTAGCCGATGAAGTCAAAAAGGAAGATCGATAAAATCTGCATGCCTCGAGAAGGGGAACCTTAAGCAGACGCTGTAACCGGCAGCATGGACGTCCACGGCCGAGTATCATCTCAAATGTTCCTATATACACTTCGTTCGAGCGGACGGAGGCGCAGATCGGGCAGCAAGAAACCATCGGAAGGGCAAACTTATCAAGCCATAAGATGCAAATAATGTTTTTTGCCTGTTTTAACGTCGGCAATCTGAAGCTGAGGTGAAAGCAATAGGTCTGTTATACCCGCGTTGACCCTTTCTGGCTTGGCTGCACAGTTAATGATGCTGCTGCTGCTGCTACTGTATAGCACCAGACAAATCCCGTGTTCGAGCTTTTTATGAGTATGACTTCGTTGGCCTACTGATTGGTTTTCTAAATTTCTAACATAACCCGCTGTGATTTTTGTTTTTGCGTTCATCGTTAGACCACAAGAAAAGAGCACAGCAGAACCACTAAGATTCGGTCTGCCGCTGTACAGTAAAACAGCACGGAGCACGTACGTGCTTAATTGAGCCGGGGCAACTACGACAAGAAATTATATTAATAGGTCCAGCAAAAGCATTAGTCATCAGAAAGATGGCGGAACTACATAGAATGTAGTAATCAAAGCCACAACTAGCTTGTAGCATTTGTAGGCAATAAGCAGACATAAATAGATAGGGTGTCTGCTAATAGATTTTTGCTTCTTATATGCATGCAACACATCTATATTAGCAAAACGCATACAGGAAATATATACCAACATACAGACGTCCTCAAAATTAAAATCGAGCGGATACACAGAACACGAAGACTGCTGGTAACGTTAATAATAAATAAGTACTATCTTTGCTGTGATCGCAAGAATACTAAGCAGATTTTATTTATATATATATATATATATATATATATATATATAAGATATAATGTTTCTAAGTATATGCTGTTTATACGGAAAGTCGCAAAATATAGTATCAAACTTTGACAATAAATATTTTCCAATTAATTTTACGTTCATTTTTATTGCATTTGAAACAAACCACTTTGTGTGTCAGGTGGTAAGCGGTATCATAGAGGAATATCGAACGACAGCAATGGCAAAAGGCGAAAAAGTTTAACTTCGCTTGGCGTCGTCTATAATGGCCCAACCTGTTATGGATACAAATTTTCACGATTAGTGACCTTTGACAGAAGTTATTTTCGGCTTTTTAGGTTCGTCGCAACTTTTAACTAATATTGACCCTGCAAGGCCTAACCACGCTCAAATCCTACTATATGGAAATCTCTCATTGGAAACAAAAATCGCGTCGACCTTCTCTCGACAGGTGAACGGATAGCTAGCGCACGATATACGTTCATGCCGTGTTGTTCGTAACTAAAGTTAGGTCAACCACCTATACACGTCTCGTATCATTCGTCCAAAAGTCAAAGCTGTCGGTCGTTTGCCATCTGTGCGGCTGGCCCCTACCCCTCGGGACTCGGCCGCTAGAAACAACAACCAGCCTCCCCCAATGCCCCTGTTACTCTCGCTGCTCACTGCAACAGCTGCTTCGTAGTTGTCGTCGTCATCGTAGCTGTTTTTATTGTGCTCGAAGTAGTCTGCTTCAGCCTTGCCCACTAATTCACTCCGATAGTGACCTGTCTAGAAGAAGATTCAGTCGGTAGAAAAGCTGCCTGCTGCGGAGTCGGAGCATTGGAACCAGTTAAGGCTGTACCAACTAAATCGTCGGGCAAGCACTAACGGAGGGCAGAAACTAACAGGCGGTGATGGGGACAGCGGAGAAACTGGTGGAGCTGGACAGATTTTTAAACCAGCCCTTATTTTTTCCAAGAGCGTATTCTTCGTAAGCACTTCTGCTAGATACGTTCGTTCCTTGCCTTTTTCGACCGAGCAAAAGAATGGCTTACGTTTGATTTAAATACTTCGTGTCCATTTCCGAAAGTGCTTGCACCCCTTACGTCTGTGCCTTTTTGCCATTGGTGGAACGGTGCGTATAGAATAATTCACAATTGCAGTTTTTTTGATCGGAGATTTTTGCAACCCGAGCCTCGGCACATCGTCGCCTGAAGCGCGTTCTTCGTTTAACTCAGCAGTTTTACAAGCGACAATTACGGCGTAGTTGTCTTCGTTACTGTCGTTATTGTAAGAGCACAAGTCTAGAAGTTCGTCACAACTTGTTTAAATGAGGCGGTAGCAATTATAAATAGCAAATATAAATTTAATTGGAACATTTTAATTGGAATTGATTTTCATCCGAGTTTATGATGGGCCTAGGACGCTAGTCGGCCTGCCCGTCGACTTCTGCACGGCACGTACAAATTATTCAATCTGTAAGATTTACCAAGTACGTAAAAATGGAAGGACACGTTTACTCGAATATACAAATGGAACCGGAAAACCGTGACCGAAAGAATCACATTGTAGATATGAATCTGAATTTGTATGATGCCATTCGGGACCTGATGGTTCGCATTATTCAGTTAGTTTTAATCGTACGGAATTTTTATCATGTTCTCTTATTATTGTCCCATTAATTTCCTGGAGCCATACATTTCTGATATTTGGGTAACTATGGATGAACGATGTACAACCCCTTTGCTCGTCGCTTTTACGAACGATATAAATGATTGCAGATAATCTTATGTACACTCCGCGATTTAGTCCAAAATAGGTACGTTTTGATAGCCACAAAACATGGTACTATGTTCGTGCTTCCAGTGCAGGAATGCTGGATATAGCATCGTTTTCTTGTTGTCTCCGTTGTTTTACAGTCTTTACTGCTAATTCTATTACTACTAATGGGGCTTAGCTCTAGTATTATAGGTACTGGTCGTTTGATTGTTTCTACACGACGGGCGTCAATGAGGGATGGTAGCGTAGAGGAGGCGTCAGAAAAGAACGAATGGCAATGAGAAGGAGCGAGAGATTGAAGTCGCTTATATGTTGTGCGTACGTCGCAGTATCAATGATATGCAAATTATCGCAGTGTGCCATGAATCTTCATTATACGAATAAGCAGAAAAAGAGCAGCTACAGGCTAAAAGAGGATAGATATAGAGTGATAGATAAAGATAGTTTAACTAGCGGGAAAAGGGGAAGGTGGCCTAGTCGGAATGTGCTGGTGGCCTGCTGAGGATGCGCAACAGAAGGAGAAACAACAACAACAAACGAATGAATGCACA
Source organism: Varroa jacobsoni (assembly GCF_002532875.2). NCBI lineage: Eukaryota > Metazoa > Arthropoda > Arachnida > Mesostigmata > Varroidae > Varroa > Varroa jacobsoni. The sequence goes on from NW_019213639.1 coordinate 235,292, forward strand.
ACGAACAGCAACAGCAACGACGTCGACGGCAGTGACAAAAAACAACAACAACAACAACAACAACAACAACAACAACAACAACAACAACAACAACAACAACAACAACAACAAGAGAGAAAATAACAACAGAACTGGCAAAAGATGCAGATACTTATGTTACTGTCGCATGGACTGATCATCGTAGGCATTAATACCATGTTTCCTTTGTATCATTGGAGCGGTATGGCGACGGACTTTTATAGTCAGTGGACTAGCGGATTAGCTCAAAGTCCCTCCTACTCTTTTATGGGAATACAACCTTCTTTTTCATTTTCTATTAGTATTAACACATCTCATTTGACCTTTGGAAATCTCGGTAGATTTTATAAATACGAATCCGGCTTGGCGAGCTGGCAATCTTAACGTGAAAATAAATCATGCTCATAGTCACAACGGAAACTCCAGCTAGAAAACGGAAATGAGATAGTCAGCTGCAAAGCCTGCTAGGTCGGTTTGCTCAAGCTTGAAGTGCATAATAGAGATGGAAAAAAGTAGGCAAAAAAAAAATTGATCTGTCAGACAGCGCCAGCGATCTTTGCGCCACGTTTACAGCTGCTGCTATGGCTGCTATTGGCCGAAAACGACAGCAGGGCTTTTAAGTTTCGTCTCACCGCGATGCGAAAGCGTTTTCTGTTCTGTTCGCGTACCGCGAAGACCGCAGTAGTGCGCATAACAGCGACGTCGTCACACAACGAATCAGCGCAATCCGGGGCCATTGTTCGACCTGCATTTGGATAGAGGAACGGATAAGCAGCAACGCAGAGAGACTGCAAGGTAGTTAAGAGAAGATCAGAGCAAATGAAAAAGAAAAGAAGGACGATCGAGATTCAGCGGAAAAAGCCAAGATGAAGAAAATGTTCCCCGGCACAGCCAGGCGCTTGCTTGCTTACTCTCTCGGCCTTTGTCGACAGTTGTATTTCGCTACTTAAAAAGAGCGAAAAGGGGAAAACAATTTAGGATCTAAGTTGACGGCTGGAGGAGCAGCTAGCGAATGGGTCGAAGGGGAAACTAAACGAAGCTCTGAATGCAGCCAAAAGGGATTGGACAGATCATCAACGGGTCAAGGAGCTCCGACGGATCGGTAGCAAAAGGAGAGTAGGAGTGAGGCGTTCGTCAAACACCCACACGCTAGACGCACGTACGGGCCCATGCACATCACCATTGGTTCAGCGGTTGTCGACTGTTGACCGAAAAAAAAGAGCCCACTGTTACTAACTGTAAGCCTAATGTGAGGGCAAAACTCTCACAAAAGACGAATCAAGAAAAAAACATGAACGTAACGATAGCGAAAGTGGTTCCTATTGAACATAGTTCTTGAAGACTGCTCAGCAGCTAACAGCGGCGACTTTGAGTCAGTGACCTGCTAAAGCTGATATGGGACACGTCAATGATGTTGCTGTTGTTACTGTTAAAGAAATTCGTTTGGTTGTTAATTGTTTATTGTTAGCGGCCAATTAATAAAGAAACTTTCCTAGTCATCTTCATAGTTAATGAATGGTTTGGCACTGCGCGCTAAAAAAACTGTGTTAGCTACGAACTTGATGCGAGTTCATATACGTTTGCAGTGAGTTCCAGCAATGTTAGAAAGGTGAAATTATATGTACCTTGATAACTGAATAAAAAAACGTGCGTTCTTTAAATGTTATTGTTTTGCATACCATGCACCACTGTCAAGCTCTCTCAGTAACAGTTCATACCTTTAATAAAAAAAGTTTAATATTGATTTTGATACCTGAACCTTCCTCTCTGACCCCTTAGGAATCGCATTGGTAATAACCTTCCAAGGCGCGCATCATAACTAAAACTCTACTGGTATTAATAAGCGACCAGTTGTCGTTAAAAAATGTCTTGAAACAATAAAAATGTGGCCAGCATTTCTTTATATTGGAATCGCAAGGTATCATATTTGCTTCTACGGACAGTTTCAGGTGACGAGATATGGCAGGCTACTAGAAAAAAAGGAAATACCGTCTTGGTAAACGCTTTCGTTAGGCCTGTATCATGGACCGCAGGAAAATATATCAGTCTCTAAATAATGTGCATTGAGGCATCGCACGTACATAATGCGCACATTCTAAGACCTTTCCATGAAGATAGCGCAACATCCTTTCGATTAGCAACTTAACCGAAATATAATTGCAGCCCTCTGAAACACTTCACGGCACCTAAGGAGTGTATTCGTGTTTGTTACAATATGTCCCGATCAATTGTGGACGAGTCATCTTCAGCGAGACGAGCACTTTAATGGAACTTTGAATCTAAACGTTCTTCATTAGAGCTCAGTTTTAACAGTGCACCTACGCACAAAGAAACATTGACCTTTATGTAAATTTGGTAAAGCCTTCTTCTCATAAGCCAGACCGGCAAAAATATTGGATCCAGGACTTCAAGCATAAATTGCTGCCTGAATTTTCGTTATTAGCCTGCTAAGTCTTCCGTAACGTCATCTACAGTACTAAGCCAACTAAAGCCCAACTAAAGGGCGAGGTAAATGCCCTAAAGAATTTTTCAAAGATCGTCTCTACATGGCGAACCTATCTGCGAATTTCTAACCCGATTTGATCTGTGGCTGGAATTCGACCTATCTATTATTTGTACGTGGGATCGTCTCGTTAACTCTGTGACCAGGATGATGCAAAATCAATGGGAATTGAGATAGCAGAATTAGATAGCCCCGTTATGCCACTGATTTAATGTAGTCTCCGAGCATGTTTGCACGGACTTCGTCAGCAGGAATCAGCCCTTTATTCTCGACACCCACTAAATTCATCTTCGGTCTGAGGCACATGGAAACGGAGCAGACTTGACCGTCTCAGCTGCCTTTCCGTTCCGTTTGGCCGCTCGTGGCTGACGGACCACGGCCGGTTCTGCGACTGGCTAATTAATGATGTGCGTAGGTAGCAGATACCATTTCCACAGCGAGTTCCACGTGATAAGCTTACGCTCTTTTGTCTTTATTGCTAAGAGGATATCAAAGACAAGGGAAGAATAGCAACATGCATTGATATCATACGGGGAATATCCCAATTGGGGAACTCGTTCAGAGGAAAAACAAAACGAAGTTAGGACGATTCAGACGAGCCCTGCGAATACTTCTGCCTTCCTCGTCGCCGATGACGGCCGATACAAACAGCGAAGATGGCCAGAAAGCTACCTCAAAACGGCTAGTTAGAACTTGCAATAAGAAAGTGTCTCCTTCTGCGTAATTTTGGTTTAGGCGTGACCCTTGACTAAGCTGGCCCTCCGCATGATCTTCGTTCTATACACAGGAAGTGGAAGGAATGGGAACGTCGGTATGTGGAAAGAAATAAAACGGAAGTCAAGTAATAATATTGTTCCTTGTCTAGGCTAACACTGCTTTAGCAAACAAGAGTTGGGGCAATCCCATTAGTTAAAAGCAGTTACTTGCCAAGGTGCCTAATACAGCACGTCTACATGCACGCGTCCAAATGACGACAGTCTACTTGGTAACATACATTCTAATGAAGCCAATCTTACTTCTGAAGCTTCGGGAAAGCAAATTCTTTTGTAACCCAAGCTTCTGCTTGTTCTAATATGAGAGTATTTGAAGTGTATTGTAAGGAGTATTTAATGTAAAATTCCTCTAACGTCACATTTGCTCTTTGTCGTTGAGCCTGTGCTCGCCTATTAGACGCCTACCAAAAGCGGTACAAAAAATGATTGGACACAAAATCTTAGAGTCAGGCTCTCGGTTGGTCATACCAGCACCACGTAGTCATTATTGTTGAATCGCCTGTGTGTAATGTTTGTTCATTCTGTTTAGTAATGCAATAGGCGGACATTCTACTATGTATCGAACTTCTGCGAAAAAGTAGAGATGACAACTTACTCTTGTTTCAAATTTTTGACACACGTACACATTTATGTAGGTGCAAGCGAAATCTTATCAAATGGAATCGATCAGAGAAGGGGAAATGTCAATGACGATCTATCGTCAATGCAGCAGCAGCCAGACGAGTTCGCCCACTGGTACCAACAGTGAAATAGGTAGGGGCATACTTCTCTCTCGACATCAGAGGAATTGATATTTATTTCATTCACCCAAGTCGTGTCGTGTCCATCGAACAAAAGGCTTTCAAGTAGCCAGTCAGAGCTGAAGCAGTGCTATATACATTGTTTCTCTGCGCGTAGGGCTCATTCAGACGCTATGGCCGCACGTCAGCCATCATCAATCATTTGTAGCCGTGAAATGTATTTCTCAAGTTGATCGTAGAAAAATCGTCCAGCACGTGTCAATTTTTTTTTGTCTCATATGAAGTCTAACGGTGAGGATGCGTTAACGTAAGCAAAACACGAGATGCTTGACACGAGTAGATTTGTTAACTTTATAAGCTCTATAATGATTTAATTCAGTTGGCTAGTTATCAACAAAGCGTCGAGCAATCTGCACAAAAAGCATATAATGCCAACTGTTTATTTTTTTTTATTTACAAGCGGGCTAATTTATTTGTTTATGGAGTGATGGTATTTTACCACTTAACTACCCTCCTAGATTAGGCAGAAAGTATACATTGCAATATATTATAAGTAATTGCTGCCTTTCTCTTAGTCGATTTTAAAGCCAGTATTAATGAATAACATTATTCTCCCAGTGAATAAGGACCTATCACGCAGGATAAACTGTGAATAGTGTTTCTACAGGTATGATTGCTATTACATAGGAAAGTAACACCAATGTTTATTTCATTCCGCTATTCTCGAACAGGGGGACCCAAATAAGAAGCGCCAACACTAGGCATCCATAGCTGTCACGGGTCTTTCGGGTATTCGTTGCCTTCATCAAGATGCGCCCGCGACTGTTTCCTTATACTGGTGCTATGTGGCCGCCTATTTCCACATCTGTCCGCTTCAATGTTACTGGGTAATTAGCTTTAGCGATGGCCTTTTTTCTATACGCGGCCACTGTAACTATGCACGTGTGGTGCATCGAGGTTTTGACCTACTCAACACTGAGGTTGTCTGATCTGAGCCTATGTTGCCAATAACGAAGCCTGCTTAAGCGCTTACCAAGTTCTTTGGCCGTGAATATGTGACGCCATGACGTTAGTATCTTTTTCTACATTTTTCAGATAATTATTCGTAGAAGTAAATGATCCTATACTATGTCACTTAGACAGTGTTAGCGAGTCTCGGTGTGAGTCGGAGCGCAAGTAAAAAGCCCATTTGAAATTCAAGGACTTTCCATAATTTTCAGCACGTTCTATTGACCCAACAGCTCATTGTTTTAATGACGTATTTGTAACGAAATATATAATACTATTATGGAAGATATTGTCGTATATCTTTGTGCAGCGATTGAATGACAAACGGCGAATCGATTTATTGCGAAAACTTAGTAAGTAAAAGTTTCCAAGCTACCACATAGGCTCGTCGAGGGGGTAACCTCTCCATCCAGGGTTACCTTTCGAACCTTTCCGAAATATATGATAACCTGGGTCTCATGCTTAAATTTTCTATAAGTGGTCTATTTTATTCGATGTTTGTAGCCCATCGGGTCCAGCAATCTTTTCCCTTTTTGTCAGAAAATATTATCTGGCTGTTTCTATTGGTCTAGAGCTGGCGCTGGCTTAAAACGCGACGAGGCCGCAGCCCCGTGATGGGATACTACTATTATAGTGTTTGTAGCGTGATATTATATCGTCCTACAATCATCTATATGTAGGTGTCGCGATCCCGTTGCATTTTAAGTTAGCGCGATCTTTAGGCCAACAGAAACGCCTAAATTATGTCCCACGACGAAAAGAAGAAAACATACATATGCAGGTAGGGCAAAATAAGTTTACGTCAAGAACGAATCATTGTCTACGCCGACCTCGTGAAGAAGACATTTGTAGATACAAAGCCGCTTGCAAATGCGGTATTTTGGTTAGGTCAGCACCTTTCTGCTCGTTCACTTGTATGCTTGGGCCCCCAGCACCTCAACAAAGACTGTACTCAGTGGTGTGCATGTCGTCCCCGTGAGATTACACTGAAGTTAGAATAAGCATGAACGGCCCCTTTCGGGCCCGCTATAGTCCTTCATTTACCCCGCATAGCTATATATGTATTTCTTTTTCGTTCTTTTACTGTTTTAACAGGACACACCGCTATGAACTAGCACTAAGATAGGCTATATCTGCGCAATAGGAAAACGGGACCAGACCGTATCAACAGCGCGTGTCGTAATCTCCGGTTGAAAAGAAAGTTTTTCGTCGTTGTAGATTCCTCGTTTCATCGTATAGTCGATCGAACGATAACGCTTGTTTCTCAATCCTAATTCTATTGTTATAACTGACGTCTTAGCTTTCACTGTGACATTCGACGCAATGCACAAGCTGCTATGTATGAAAATGTGGGTGGCGAAATGGTGTTTTCAACCATTTCGGTAAAGCTGAGATTGAAGTCACTAGCCCTCTGAAGCACACAACTCACTTCGTCGCCAGACACATCATTGAAAACAACGCAATAAATTAGCGTTCGTGTGTGACCGAAATATTATTCAGAACATCATGCGCACTGCATTTAATTTGTTTGTTCTTTTTTTTTTCCGTTAAGTTATAATTTTCTCTGCAGTTCCAAAAGGGGCGTAGGCTGAAACTTGATAACTATCGTTTTGTAAGAAAATAGAGCCACTACATTCAACATTTGATTAGAAGAGCTAAATTCAATTATTAAACTAGCACTAAACGCTGCTAGGGCTAAGCGCGCACAGAATTTGCCAATTCCTGCAAGTGAAACGAACGTACGTTGTATTCGGTCCTAAAGTGGGTTTCCTATCACTAGGTCTCAAAGCTATAGACAATATCGTCTGCGATAAATTCCCTATTGGTGAAAAACCGCATCCCTTATACATAAGAACTCCTTATAAAGAAATGAGTTCTCACATGGACTATTGGTAACAAACAAACAAAAAAAAAAAAGCTACAATATGTGTACTTTATGTATTTAGACCTAAAGCAATAAGTTTCAAGTTGCAGAACCGAACGAATTTACATTTTTTACATGTATTATATGGAGCCAGAAAAAAGTTGTTGTCTCTATTGGTGTCCCGACGGTGGTGCTACAGCGACTTTGGTATGCATGTATAAGTCCCTGTAGAAGTTCTTGCTTCTCTCCTGCTACTTTGTTTGCCTTTCGAAGAAGAAAACACCATCGTCTTGTCATGGCAAGCGAGACGGCTCGTCATGAGAGCCCAATCATCCCCGGATCTAAATTTCAACCAAAGGCATACAATATATTTTGACTTAATAACATTTCCTTAGGATATTATAATATTATATATCTACATCGAGAAACATTGATATCGAAAGTCCCACATAGAGTGGCGGTTGGATCAGTTTCAGCTGTTGTTGGTGCCGACGCTAAATTGCCACCCACCATGATCACGTTTACAAACGTATGGTCTAGCTTGCGTAGCAGGCAGGAGAATCAACACTGATATTAATAGTCGCAGTAGACAATATCAGCCTTCGACAGAACAAGAACCCGCTATCTACTATGGTCAGGCAAAGGTGCATAGGGTCTCAATAGCAACGCCTCTTCTTCCTATTTCTACATGGTGTCGCCATCGTGTATGTTACTTTTAGTGATGCTGCTGTGGCGGTTACAAGTACGTCCTAAGTTCTTGCTGGCTCTAGTTAGCTCTTTAGGCTCTCTAGTTAGCTGCCCGCTGTCGCTAAGGGGCTGCTGCTATCATCATGTTTCATCAACTGCCATTTATATAGGCTTCTTGGTAAGGTCATGTTGCCACTGCAGCTGCGAGGGAGAAGAAGAGGTATAGAAGTATTTAAGAGTCGCTTAGACTTGCCTCGTTTCGGCAGTTGTATTTTTGTCAAGGGTTGTCATTGCTGCTAGTGGCTTGCCTTTCTTGCTCGTCAAATCAGGATAGGGAGCTCTTTGTGTTTGGTGCGAAAATGTGCCGAAAGGTGAATGGAGCACGGAGCAAAGAAGACACCCTCGTCCTAACTCTGTACGGAACGCCTAATGCCACCTCGGAAAGTCGCTGCCTTTCGTACCATTACAATTTTGCATCGAACGCCAGAGCACTACAGTCTGCAGCGTCAGTAGAAAAGTCGGGGGCGAAGCCGTGCCATCGAAAGTGGCCCATAATCGCCATTAGAGCGATCCTTAAATAGGTTGCTATTCCCTCAAACCAAGTTGCTCTTGTGTTACGTATCTCGACATGAGTAAAAGCCAATCGGTCACTTGTGTCTATATGTGTGGGGTTCCATGTAGGCGTCTACTTAGCTATGCTGACAGCTGGCAAGTTCGCCACGGTCTTGAACGGGCCAAAGACCTGTTGTAGCGACATTTCATAAGCGCGTCCATCCGTAAGCGTGCCGTAGTGGCCCCCGATCAAAAGCGGTTTATCGACGTCAAGCTGGCGTGAGCTATGGCGGTCCGAACGTCCTGAGAATAGATGGAAGATTAATTCATTCTAAATTGCATCTTAGGCTATAGATAGTCGCTTCAATTGAACAATGCTCTGATCAGATAGATTTCGAGAGGCTGTTGTCAAGTGTTGAATGTGTTGAAACGACAAACAATTAATTTACCAAGAAAAAATAAATTGTCCTTTACAGTTATAAGCTCGGTAGTTATGAGTTTGCCACATATGCTATTTATAGTAGTAAAAATTTACAATCTAATATTGTAGAGTACGATCCGTATGCTTTTAGGGTAGCTACTATTAATCCTAGCTTGCAGTTGCATAATCTTGCATTTCAAGATTTTTCGCCGCAATTTTATGATGACCAAAGGTCTCCTTCGAGCTTACCCAAGGTTGTTTTTTACAATGTTTATTCTTTCCCAGATCTATTAGATCCGGGGCGTTGTTCATTTTGCATATTCTTGAGTTGATTTAAATTAATACTGGCTACTACCATCTTCATTGCTATAAACTAATAGTTAACGTAACGTTATGCTGCCTGCAATGATGTGTATTTCGACTTCATAACCACAATGGTTTTTAGTTGGCCCCTAATGCACTCTAGGACTATGCAGAGCATCGACTTTTCATTTTGGATCGGGATCACTTGGAGTCCTTGGTATATTCATTCACGATTAGTGCTAGTTTGTTGTTCGTACATTCGAAACATCTTTTGATATTATCAATAGCCGCACAAAGTAACTGTGCTTAAACGAAACGCAAGCGACTCACGGCCCAGAGCTCCAGTCAGGTTTTCGGCCCATTTCTCATGTTTTCGTATATAAGGTTTCCGACAACTCGATTTACCATTCCTGACGCAACCAAACAACATGTCAAGATATGGTTCGTGTACTTCACGTGTGCGATTATTACTCATATATACTTTTTCAATATGGCGACATTATGGTTATAATGACCCATATTCCATTCGCACTCTCGCCAGAATAACGGCTTGACTTTCGCGCGCGTCTTGCCTCCGAACGGCGACTTCGCTGCGTCTTCTTCCCTACCAGATCATACTTTATACGAACTTATTGGTTATTGTCAATGGCGTCCAAATAATCAACGAAGCACTGACACCTACGCAAGCCATATTGTGGATATCACTTACTCGCTTGAGCTATATCCGCCAATCAGAACACGTATAATGTATACTGTTTTTGTGTAGTTTAAATCATTAACGCTATTCCTATAGCTTGTTTATAAATCATCTAACTACGACATCTCTCTGTGTACCATTATATTTAGCTGTACAAGTGGTGTGGGTTACCTGATCATTCCACAAATCATTTACTCCAACTTTGTTGACATCATGATTGGGTCTGTTGCTGGTATACACGCCCTATTTGCGTTGAAGCTAGCGTAATTGACGCGGGCTGTCTAGCTTGAAGTCGCCTCACTCACTTCACCAGAGCGACGAGATTACATAACGTACGTGTGATGTTCTATTCGGTCTTGCTGTAACAAATTACGCTTCATCTTTATGTCCCACACGTATCATTTCACGTTCGCTTTGTTATCGGTCCAGTTACTGAAAACCTACGTGGCAAGTACGCAGATATTCCCTTAATATTCATGTACAGTCATAGCGGACGATTGAAAAGCCATCAGAGATACCATTGATTCAGAGTGGCTCCACCTTTCACTGGATCTAGGCTCGAACCCGGACGTAGACATACATTGTTTCGTGCTGGTAGTTAGTAGTCTGATGGAATGCCTAACGGCGTTATCAGGCGTAAAATTTCCTAGTTTTGCGAGTCTTCCCTAAGATTAGCAAGCAAATGTGTCACCCAGTAGTACAGGTTCTCAAAGTGCCTAGCAGACATTTGCCATCGATGTTAACTTTGATAGTGGCCTTGTTGTTTGGATTTTTTCTAAAGTGCTGAGGATATACACACATTGTTGCCGCGTCCATATTACTCAGCCATCGATTCTGGCTGAGGTTGGCCATAACCTTCTTTCAGAACCCTGAAAAGGCTCAAGTTTTCCATAAATACACACAGATATGCGACTTGCACTAGTAGCTCGATCCAGATAACCGCCCTAGAGAGACGGAAAGAAGAGTGACACAAGTGATACAACTCTAGCCCAAGATCATTGTCACTGTTATCATGATGTGACTCACGATGAGTAACTTTAAAGTGGGTTTTCATGCGCTCTATTCTTCAGTGGTTACTCGTATAGTCTCTCGTATATTTCGCTTCGTAAACGTCCAGCGGCTTTTTCGTTGGTAGTATGTCTTAATGTTAAGCAGAAAGCCCCGCGACTGTCTAGTACGAGCGACGTCGACGGTGATATTTTCGGACGCGTTAATGACGCCCACGATGCACGTTTGCAACTTTGGAAATTTCCCAGTCGCAACAAACGCCGCTGTCAATGGAGCCGCATGGTTTTGTGACACTAGGGTCGATGTTACCGAGTGCGAACATGCTGACTTTTTTCAACTGTCCACGTGCAACTCTAGAAGGTGCAATTTGGAAAGTTTGGCCTAGAAACACAAGGTTGCTAAGCCTGAGTAGTTTGTAATGGTCGGTCGTATCTTCAGTTTCAGACCTTGTTCATCTATTTATATTTACGAAAGATGCGCCTTTAGTAAAGTTGACACCCTATGTCCGTTGGATTTCAAGCACTAGGTCTGCGTAATGCGCGCGTATACTCCGGTCAGGCTGAGAGTTCGCAGCGTGTCAGATGCCGACGATATCGGCTCCGAGAAAATACCTCGACCCAAACATGAATGTGATTTATACCAGCTTGCTATGAACTCAATGGTCTATAAGCATGACGTATACTAGATACCCGATAATGGCACTTGCACCCGCTATTTCCCAAAAGTATTCTGCTCCAAGATCAATCTTAACACTCGTAACTTCCTGATTTAGGGGCGGGTAGATTGTGTCCCAACAGCAAAACCGCACTCGAATGAATAGGTTGTTTTATATAATTAACATTTACTACTTGGATGTAAAGCTTGCGTTAATCTTAAGGTGTCATCTTTTAAATAAATTTACAAACATACTTTTAAATGCTACGGTTGGTTTACTCGTCATTTACGAAAGACGCATGCCAACTTCTTAGAGCCATTGAGTTCTTTAAAAAAAAATAAACAGAAGTTATTTTTTAGTTTGATTTTTAGGTATTTTTCGTATCTAAACCAGCCACGCTCTTAATTTGTAATAATTTTGTTAGTTTTCGTTTCAAAAATGTTTAAAATAAGTAAAAGTAGTTTGAAGTATTCATTTTTATTTGTAACTTTCATGGTGACTAGATTTCTCTTGGAAAATTGTAACGAGAGACTTAAGGGTCACAGGGGTCTTAAATCCAGATCCGCTTTCTATACAGATAGGAAAAGACTGAATCATGTCGGGAACTGCAAAAAACAGTCGCGAACGACGAGTATCAGACAAGTAAGCCTAAGTCGAGATATGACAATGATACCAGGAAGATATCTAATTGCATCTCTAAATATACCCTGAAATTAGCAACAAATACTTATAAAATAAATAAGTATTTATTTACAGCTACTTTTTTGGTATATACTTTTTAACCATTTATTTTCTGAGCACGATGATTATATCTGCTGAATTTGCTGCAAAAAAAATGTTAAAAGTTTTAAAATCATCAAATATCTTCAAGTTTTTAGGACACCGAAATTGGCTTTTCGTTTCTTTCTTTAAATTTTCATATTTATTTTATTATTTATTAAATTATCATTATTAGGCGTATGATTTATACTCTTCGAGTACATAGTTATGTACACTTTTTTCCCCACAGCAACGGTATGCTTTACAGCGTAGATCACCATTTCGATATCAATAAGTATTGAGTTATGGTTAAGCACGGAGAGAGCTACCGGATGCGGCCGAAGTTGTACGGTGGATAGATTTCGAAGTAATTTAAGTTAACAGTTACTTAATATTTCAATTTTCTCTTTTTCATTGTTTAGGTAGGATCTTTGAAAAGAGTTATTCTATCCATATGCTGACTGCAGTAACACCACAACGACAGCTTTCGCTGACTTTGAAAACTCAAGTTCCGGATGATTTTTAGCTGTATATTGTTGAGATTTATATAGTGTACTAATTGGATTTTATAGTTATGCAGTGGTTCGTTAACTTGATAGTAGTGACAGCTCAAAGATAAAAGTTAATTGTGACGTGAAGAAAAATCTCTAGAAAATAGTTTCCACCACTGATCATTAATTTGCAACTTAAAAACGGATAAGTTGTTCATATAATCCGTATTTTATCGAATGTCCGCTGTCAATAATCGAAGTCGCGTCAAGATTCAGTGATATGAGCTCAACCAATATGAAGTGGTACTGATGTCACTGTTCCGTATACCCTCAAAGTTTATAAATGCAGTATACGGTTATGATGCTTATGTTATCGTAGCAGTGAACAAATTGCTCGTTTTAGTTTTTATCGTCCTTTTTTTTCCACCCACACTTCTACTGATGACTTAAGTTTACTCATTGTAACGTTAGGTTTCTCTCTGTCTCTTTCCGTCTCTTCCTTCTACTTGAATGTTAAAGTCGACAAAATACTAGCAGTGATAGACCAGATCCCGTTGGCAGCAAGCCAACATACAAAGATAACCGAACGAAAAGAAATGGTATTTTCTATCCGGCCTTTCAAGGACTTTCACAAACTTCAACATATCGAGAACTCTTCTTTTTTAATAGAAAGCTAGCGCTATCCTTTCGTGGCAGAAGGTACATGTTCCTCTTCTCTAAGGGGCCAAAGTATTGGAAATTTAGCATTTTAATGAGAGCAGCAGTGGCAATGACTAAGAAGAGAGAATTCGAACTAGTGAGACACCGCGCAAAGGCCCCATCCAGTTCTTTTCCCCATCCAAACCGACTCTCCTCAAAGCTAGTCGAGATGAAGCAGGTCGATATAAAGTAGTGGCGTGCATTACTACCCCCAGATACAAGACTAACAATTATAGAAGAAAAAATCTTATATTTGAAGATGAATAGTATGCAGATCTCCGCGCGAGTCGGCGTACGGGCTTCTGAATCGACGCGGTTCGACCGAGATCCTTCTAATGGAATGGCGGAGCCCAATGGTACAGGACTTTCAAGCTTCGTCGGTGCTTCACTAAATGCTTTTGCTGCACGTCCTGTTTCCCAGCAGAACTCGCGAATATGTTCCTTCCATCTCCCTATATTTGAATTTTTAGAGCCGGATGGATTCTTATGCATCTGGACGTTATGACAAGATCAGTCAACAGTGCAAGGAGGAATGAGCGCTGGCGAAAGAAGAAACCACTAGGACATAGGATACTGAACGTACAAGTCTGCAAAAACGAAAGCTAGGGATTGAAAAAAAATTCGACCGTTTTCAATAACGTGGAAATAATAATGCGTAAGCAAGACTCACTTTGCTAGAGTTACACATGAACGGTTATGGCAAAATTTCATTCGTGTAGGTCTACACCCAGCCAACCGTTAGAATTGGCTCTAGGGGACCCTATTGCATCTTGTATTCAAATATGTAAAATGCAAGCTGTCAAATAAGTAATTCGACTGATAATAATGAATAAAGTATTCTACGGGCATCATTCCGTCTGCTGTATTATCTAATTTTTTCGCCTTTATTGGACACGGTTGGTCGTGGTTGTTGCTAACCTTCTTATTTGATGTTGTTAAATCAAAACGGGTCAGTTTTATCTTCTATCAATTAGCCTTTATCTATGGTATCTATGGTATGATACGACCACATTGGCGATGTCGATGAAAAGCACCGGGAATATGTAATACAGATTTAGCTTGAGGGTGCGCGCTCAGTATATGTCTGAGAGGACGCATCCTTAAGGCTTCAGTGATGATTATCAGCGCGTGATATCCTCAACTTTCTATCTAGGTTATAGAAATAACTTGTTAGTGAAAAAAAAAAAAAAAGCTTTATAAGCGATGCATTGTGTTGTAAAGCCATAGAGAACGTAAGCCGCAATTATATCGTAGCATTTGGTGTTACATCAGAGCATAATACTCCACATCTTAAGCTCCTTTTTCGGAACTAGTTGTATGCAGTTCAGGTATTAAAATATAGATAAAAATTCAACTTTTGTTCGTCACTTTTCGCCAACATGAAGGAAAATATATGAATTTTTCTCAAATCAACTATTTATTGATCCGAATAGGTTAACTTTTAGAGTTCGTTAGAGAAGTAATCCGTAAGGACAAACTTCGCAAATATGGCGTATGGTATCTTACATCATTCAAATAAGAGATTCTATTTATCGTATTTGTACCTTTGTTTACGCTTGGGCAATACCCCCAATTATGACTTTGCAAATTGAGTTGTCTTATACCTCAAGTGGGTAGAACATACAATACGTCAAATATTATGAATCATTATATAGGGCCCTTTTTCTCGTAATCGAAACTCGTGACTGCCTTTTAATTCACAAGCTTGGCGTACCTCGCCGTGTTTTCAACTTTGATTGATTCTTTAATGTGGCTTTCTTAGAATACACTGGCCGGATAACGGGACCCGCTCGAATATCATTTCCTCCAACAAATCTTCAAAACTCCACCCATTGCCAACTTTGTGTTCGCTTGGGATCATAGGATCAGAGGATATTTGCCCGACGGACACAATCTGCCGCATATATAAAAGGGACGTTATTTGCGGATTTGTGAAGTAGTTTTATACCTCACCCAGTAGCCACCGGCAAGTTACCAACGGTAGAAAACATTTCAACTTACAATCATGTTAGAAATGCGTCAATTGATCGTTACAATTTCTCCTAGCAAAACATTGGATTCAACTAAACATAACCTACCACGCCCATCAGATATCATGTTTATTCACGGTGGACGAAACGATAATAGCTAGCGCTATGATGGTCTTAGTGTATTATACCGAGATGCTGACGTCGCTACCAGCTCGCCTTTTCGTCTACTAATCTTGACTTCGACAAAGGTGAGGAGTTACGTACTCACGCGAACCGACATGTTCTTCTAGCATACTATAGTTGCTTTTTCGGTTACGCCTATCGTTTAAAAGCGTAAAAGAGAGAACGAGGCCACCCCTCATTTTGCTGCTGCCACTCGAGCCGACGAGAAAGATTAACCATTGCTTAAAAACAACTTGCTTTGCGAAGCTGCTCTTTGTCAGTAGAATCATTAGTATTGTAGATAAATGACATTCAAAAGCAAACAAAAACAAGTACCCCATTATTCTCCAGGGTGTCACGCCGCTATGCTCTATGTAATCGTCGGGCGGGTCTGAGTATGCCATGATGAGCACTAAGGTGGAATCAACGAGGTGGATAAGAAAAATAGCATTGTTCTTGTTGTTTTGTGTATCCAGCCACTCCCGGACCAAGTCGGCTACAAAGGACGAACTGGATTATGATGATGAAAGTTATACTTCGCAACTCATCACTTAACTATGGTTGAGGTCGGTGCGCGAAAAATTAGATAAGACTCTAGGCCAAAGTTTTGCTAATTAATAATTCGGACAAAATACAGGCACGACAAACCTATTATTCATACGTTATCTGTTAATAAGAAACCCGGCTATTGTTTTAGCCAGGAAGCTTTGTTGTAAAGATCACCATAATGAGCATACGGTGAACGCTAGTACTTCTTACAGTACAGTCTCTATCGTACTATAGGGTCCAACTTCACAAGCTACATACGATAGAGCTGCAGCACAAACGCGTGTTATACAGTTAACACACATAGAAGTTCTAGCCGACTGCATCCAGATCGTGTGTAATACATTCCGTGCAGGCCACTGTTTATTGAACGCTGACAATTGGCTGTAAGAAAGAAGATGAGCTTCGTTAGTCTCATTGATATATATCACAAACAAAAAGAAGATTGCACGGCGAATCAATTAAAGCATGATTCCTAGCACGGGTGTTTCATCCTATGTGAAGCTCAGACGAAGGTATTCGTCACAATTGCTACGTATTGCTTCGGCATTGGATAATACCTCTAATATAATGGCTATGGTAATCATGTCCACATGCCATTCAAGTCTTTCTATACGTACCCTCCTATCTCAAGGCACCTTGTGGAAGAGCTAGCTTAAACAACGACGTCGAGGTGCCATGCGATGTTCCAGCTGGACGACGAAGATATCGACCGCTCCGGCTGGCGGGTCAAAAGCGGACGTCGGAAGCTTTTCGGAAGTTATTAGTAGCTCGGAGAGGACTTCCTCTGTTTTGTGTCGCAACTATGAAGAAATGGCGTCCCCCAAGGGGAAGCGTCTCGTAGCAGCTGCTCTCTAGCTCATATCAATCTACTGCGGACCTAGTTCAGCCTCAATGGTCCCTCGTACTATAGCAGCTAATTATACACCTGCATTAAAGGAAGCCTGCTTGGAGATAGAAGACTGGTGTCGCTGCAGGTTGGTGATTACAGCGCTATGTCCCTCTACCGTAGGATGAACACGTGGGGACGAAACTTGGTTCGGGTAGTTAGTGGCCGGCTGGCTGCATACATGGAAGCAGCGCGTTCCGACCTGCCTTTAATCCGTGCGCCACTTCATGTTCACACTTTTTAGGCAAAAGTTGGTAAAATTTCTCGTCTGGTGTTCCCATTTCTAGCTGTTACGATGCCAACTTCGTTTTCGAAGTTTTTAGAAGAAAACTTTTCTAGCATGCATCGTTTATCGCATAAGTTGTTTATCTTGCAGTCGTAACCTACGTTATCCTTCCTATAGCACAGCAGTATGATCTAAACTGTAAATGGCACTTCCAGACACTGAACGATGACAGTGAGCGTAGCTAGTTAAGTTTGCATTAAAGGCATATGCTGTAGATTCAATTAAATGTAAAACTTTGTTCGTTATTTAGTTCTTCGTCAAACGAACATGTTCATACTA